>NW_008794625.1:2535310-2561045 GCF_000699145.1 Aptenodytes forsteri | reverse complement strand
AAGAGAAAAACTACCCACCCACCAGTCAAGCCACTCAACTGTTGATAGCTGTTTCTCTAAAACAAAGGCCACCCTCCGGACCCCTTTAGTGCTGAGATAAAGTCAGCTCATTGCAACAGCTGTGGTCAGTCGTATCCTGCATTATTCCCTGAGCTTCACAGGCACATCGCCCTGGCCCACCTCCTCTGAGCCTTCTTCCATTTCAGGGGTCTATTGGTCAATCACAGTATATTAGCTTTTTCTTTCATATTTTGACAATACTTAGCTTCTCATGTAGAGGAAGTGAAATCCTTTGTTGATCATTCAAAAGCAGCATTCCCTACCCGTATATTTCTGTGGTGTCAGATTGCTTGGGTAGGAACCACAAGGCAAGCCACAGTAATTTTGATTTCTGACTACTTGAATTATTTATATAGTTGTCATTTCTAAGAGAAATATCTTCGTACATTCATTATACACTGATAATGTGTGCCTAATAAATCGGATGAAAGACAGATTGAAACATATAGCAGAACACGTTACTTAGCAAAGAAAATTAATGCGTATCATTCAATTTTGGTACGCAGAAAACTTTAAACTCCTCTGGCACCCAGCTCAGTTTAACTCTGAGTTGGAACCAAGAACTAACCTTTTGTTCAGAATAGTGGGGAGCAACAAGGGACTAGGAAACTTAATAGCAAAAAAAATCTATTGCTTTAAGAAGTGCTTTGCCTAAGAGCTATTTCCAAGAGTAAAATCAACCCCTCTCTCACTCTGCACCCTCCACTCCCTTGTGAAGCTGGGGTTAGTACTCCAGAGCTAACATGTGATTAATGAATTTCAGAGCCTGTATAGCAAATCTGGAGAAAAAATCTAGGGCCTAGTGAAAACAAATCAAGCTCTGCAAACGGAAGTGCACATAGCATTGCAATATTTTCTTGAAATACTTATGAAGGTCTGTACTTCCAATGTAAACACAGCCACCACCAGCCTTAATAATAACTAGATGTACTTTGCACTGAAAGTAGATTTATGACAACCTCACCAAGTCATGGGGCATATTCCTGAAAACCTTTGCATTTGCAGGTAACAAGAGAAGAGGAATTAAACCTCACATTGCACAACTGAAAGAAACAAAACAAGAATTGTTTCGTTTTCTAGTTGAACAATAAGGCGTTGGACTTGGACTTCTCATTATAAATAAGCTATCCTGTATCAGTAGCAGCAAACAACACATCCTGATCTCAGCTGGCCTCAGCCAGCTCAGACTGTGTTGCATTTTGACAGGGACTATGTTCCCTCAGGAACAGAAGTGTGTTCAGTTCAGTGGGACAATTCACATCCAAGATAGTACAGTTTGTTTTAGAACGATACCTAAAGCTTTGAAGATCACTGATGGCTATTTTCTATTTTTCCCCATTAACTCCAGTTCACCACGCTGCTATCTGAAATATCACCCAAAAGCACTGGATAAGTGCATCCAAAGCATCATCTTCAATATTTAAAGTAAAGTATGGCTTTCTAGAAGACATGAAACACCTATTAACTCTTTACCAAGGTCCTTTTTATTTTAGTCTGGTGCAACTTACTCAAGAGCAAATTGCTTTAAACCTGCCTTAGAGTCTCTTTATATTGCCAGAAGGACATAAAGATAATGACCATCAGGCAAGCACAAGCAAAAGATTCAGCACATCTTAAGAAGTTGCTAAGCCTCAGCTGAGACAAGTTAGCTGGACCAGCCACCGATGCAAATGCAAAGCAGAGCTGGATCAAACCACCACCGCAGAGGGTTAAGGACTAGGAACAATCCACGGTGCCTGCCCTTACCAGAGCACAGCTGAGGGGTGCTAGCTGTTGAAGATGTCATCAGACAACTGCTTGTGGTTCTTTGCCCACACACGTTTGTCCAGAGACTCAAAGGCCTGGTATTCCCTTGACATTAAGCTGGGAAAAATATTTTCTAAAGTTGCTTTGTAATTAATTGAATATAAAAATTGACATAAAATAATTTGTTGAAAGGCGATTCAGAGAACAACAGTGCATTCATGAAAGCATCCGAAAGAGAAGCTAGCGCACGAAGGAGCATCCCTGCTCTGTGTCACCTTTTAGCAGATTTCAAAAGTATTGCATCAGAAAAAAAAAAAAAAGAATGGTTTCCTATACCACCGATAAATTTAAACTACCCAATATATTTCCACTTTTTTCCAATTATCCTGGTCCAATATTTCTGTAATTCCATTAACTCTTGGGATAATTTTTCTGTTTGTTTTATTATTTGCATTTACCAATTGTTAAAGGGGGCAAAAGAAAGGAAAAGCAAACCTTCTTTCATATGGAAAGCAGGCATCAGCATGCTCCGTTACACGTTACACTTGTGATTTAATGATGTCTTTAGTGCAAAAATTACAGAAAGCGTATATGGAAATCTATAAACTCGAATTCATATACTTGCATTCACGCGTCTGTATTTCACGTTACACAGGCATACATTTTTGGCCTCAGCTATATGTCCATTACCACTGAAAATTTTTTATTTCTCTTGACTTACAGACAACCAACCAACAACCACCCTCCACATACAGCTGTGGAATTGTCACCTACTTTTTTTAATGGCAAATTTTAGAGCAAAAGGGTTCTCTTTAGGACTTCCCTATCAGATGATTGCATTACTTGCGATTTTATGCTGCTTAAAAGCTATCTTACAGGTAAGTCCTAAAAATGCTTGTTCTGCTGCCTGTTTTTCACTAATTTTTGTAAACATTCAAAACATGCTGATTTCTTTAACCGTGCAGATCACAGAGCATTAAGGTGATGACTTTCTACTGAACGTTCCTACTCCAACTGTGAAACATATTTCCCGCAAATGCTCTCTAGTGTCAATTTAGAATTTGCTGTGTCAGTAACAATTCCTGCCAGCAATTTTCTGCTGCTAAATATTCAAAGAATAAACACCAAACAATTGATCTATAATGAACTAATTTTTTAAATTAGCATCAGGAGGAATTCTTATGGTCCTCACCTAACAGGAGGAAATTAAAGTGTTATGAGTATGTGCCATTCCTTACATAACTATGAATAAATAAAATTCTAACACACCATTTTGAAGGCATAGATTTTGAGCTCTGGGAAAAGTCAGTGAAGAGGGAAATCCACATAGACTGGAGGGAGGTCCAGGAAAGTGGCTAGCGTAGCCTTTGTCGGATGTCCTGATACAAACCAACTTGGAACTTTTGGAGACTACAATATCTTCAATTGAAGTAATTCACATGCCCCCATTAGGCATTCAAAGAGGCAAAGCAGATATTTCTCATTAGATAGATTAAAAAGTTCTGGGCAAAACATTTTTTTAAAGTATATAGTTAGCTTGGCGTACTGAACCATTCATTGGTAACTTTATCTAAACTTCATCTTTACATTTACGTCATAGTATATTTCAGTGTTAGTGACTTTCTTTTTCCTGGAATTAAATACTTTTTGATTTATTTTGTTAAAGATCTCATCAATATTATCTTAAAAATATAAAATTAATCATTGTTAATTCAATAGGTAACGAATTATTTAGTGACTCCATACACCAACCATTTTTGACTCTCCCAAAATTTAGCAATAATTTATGGTAATCCCCTCCCCGTCCAAATGTTTTTAAACCACCAAAAAGATAAGAGAGTGAAAGTAAAAAACTATTTTTGAAATCTTTTTTGGTAGTTGATCTAGGCTCTGTGAACAAATATCCACTTAACAAATTACAGTTCCTAATTATCAGCGTCATTCTTTGCCATTATCAAAGTGATCAAGACTTGAATTAGCATTATCAGCCTAATTATCTGCTCAGTCATACTAATGAACATCACCCTGCTGTTAACCAGGATGTGCAACTCTGAGAATCTCTCTAGAAATCCAGATCTCAGTTCAGCGCCTTTCAGGAAACATTAAATTAGTTCACCCCAAAAAGGGAATCAGCGTCAGGAAAAAAGTTTTTAAAAATTTAGATTCTAGTCGTACTTGACAGCTTGAAGAGGAAACGAGTTTGGTTTCATTCCTTTAGAGGTT
This sequence comes from Aptenodytes forsteri, assembly GCF_000699145.1. NCBI lineage: Eukaryota > Metazoa > Chordata > Aves > Sphenisciformes > Spheniscidae > Aptenodytes > Aptenodytes forsteri. The sequence continues at coordinate 2,557,016 of NW_008794625.1, read as the reverse complement.
CTAGTTTTAAAGCAATATATTTCAATCCTGGCAGAATTAATAGACGGCTCACTCGTTTGTCAGGACAAATTTTCCATTTCAATATGATTCTATTGCAACAGCACCACAAAAAGACCAGCACGTATATATAACTCCCAACACTATTTTGCAGCATCCTTCTTCAGAGGGTGAAGTACTTAATCAGATACAATGGGGTTTAATGGAGTATCACAACTGTGCAGCTATTCCTAATTGCTAAACCTGCATGGCTATAAATCAACATTTGCCAAGATTTTGAACCTACGATCAGGTGCGTGCAGTTCAAACCAGCGGCGATTCCAGCCTGCCTGCCCTTGGTACAACCTTCCAAGGCAAGAAGCAAGTCGTTACATCTCAGCTTGAGGTTTTCAAGGGACAACAATTCCATGACCTTCTCGGGAATTACAGTCCATTGCTTTAGTATAAAATAATTTCCTTCCTATCTTTATAAACGTTATACTACAACCGTTCTCCTACATCTAAATTTATCAGGAGCTTTCATGGAGGAAAGTAGAGAAGTAATTGGTCTATTAGGTAATATATACAACTACATATCCTCAGAATAGGATCAGTTCAGTTTTGGTGTTTGTTGAAAAGGATTTATTCTATGCTGTATAAAGAGAATAAAATTAATTTTGATCTCTGACCTCTTATTTCAGATATTTTATAAAGTCCACCGAGGATACATACAGAAAAAGTTACATACATTGAGAAACTGTCATACCTGTAGGATAGCCAAAGTTAGTTCAGTTCAGAGTTTTCAAACCTGATTGATTGTCTACCACGGCGTATTCAAGTGCAACTCTCTCTGCGATTTGTGTCTTTGATACAAAGGACTAACAGGATTTCCATTTTAATAAGGTCACGCTGTACTTGCTAACGCAATAACTAAGGAAAAATTACTGTAGATCTAAGCTGTGAGACAAAGTGACTTAATTTTATAATGTAACGATTAACCTGGAACAAATACTACAAAAAATATATTCCTTACACACCATGCACAGTGACACGTTTGTAACACTCTCTCTCATCTTCTAGTTATCCAAGAAAACTGACATTCAAACAAAGTATTTCCATGTTGCATGAGACTTTTTTTTCTTAAGTACATCATCCCTTAAGTAGGTATTAAATTTTAGAGAGTTAATTATATAATAAGTGGAAAGATAATAAATTCTATTTATAAATAAGTGATGTGATTATTTATAAACTACTGAGAGAGCTGAGACATAAGATTAAGATCAACTCTTACATTTGTCCATCTTCCCTTGTACGTGAAGGATTTAGACATATTTGGTCTTGCAAGGTAGCCTAAGATATTGCAGCCCCAGAAATGAAGTGCTGTGGAAGACTCTGTGAGCTTGCTTCAGACAGAACATCAGCTTAAACCTCTTCTAATGAGAGGAAAAAGACTTATCATACCTCGCTGCCCAAATAACCTTTTAAAGCCACGTCCGTCTGCATAGCTCTGACATTCCAGATAAAATCAGTTTACGCTAACAAAGCTGGCTGAGTGCCGAGAGGGACCAGGAGTGCTCACAGAGGAGCTGATGTATGTTTGCAGTGCGACAACGAACAACCACAATAATAATTCTTTGCAGTTACAGAGAAAAAAAAAATAATAATAATTTAAGAGACACCCATGTAACAGTCTTGTGAGCATTACGTTTCTTTTATCCTTCCTGAAATTTTTAGAAGTTACTCATAAGATTACCCCCGATATTTTGGACAAATTCATTCCAGGTGGGTTTTTTTGGTTTTGTGTTTGTTTTTTTTTTCTTTTTTTCCCAAATACTTGATGTTCATTGTTTCATGATTCTATAGGCCATAAGGTGGTGTTCTTCCTCTGTGACTGAATGACTGAGAAAAAGGAGAAAGACACACGGGATACCGGAAAGCACCATAAATCACACTCCTGTGCATATCTTTGAAGCATTGAGGATTTGCAAAAGAACATTGGGCGGCCACCCAAATTTTCATGAATAGTGAACAGCACTAGCTTCAGAAAGAGTAGCAAACAAACGCTTGAATTGTTTATGAACGCTTCTTTTTGTCATCAGATGGACTTCATTCATTTGGAACCCTCAGAATACCGAAGAGGAAGATATATCATAGTATACTAATTAAGCCAGCTCCGTGGGATTATTTCAGTTGAAACCAAATATTATTTAATTGTTTCTAGTAATGGAATGCAACGTTTGAGTTTACAATGTGTATGTGAACTTAAATACATAAGCATTGACTCACGTATACCAAGATCTACAAATTGAAGATTCTATAGAAACCCGATTTGGTTTTGTGACAGTAAACACAGCGTGTACAAGAGTTAAACGGCTAAGCAGAGGCAAGAGTACTACTGAACACAGAGAAACAAGAACCTCTTCGTATTGGAGAGCATCTCAAAGGAACATGTGACTGAGCACCATACTATATTGATTCAGAGAAAGTCAGTTTGATCAGGTGCCTAAACATCAACTGCGTGTTTTAACGTCTTGCCCCACGTCCACTAAATGCTGTACAAACACCTATATGGCAGATCACCTCGCTAGGACGAGAGGTCAGTTAAACGTAGCTGGTTTGTTGCACGTAGGCTCACTGAATATTTTCTTTTGGATTTTTGCAAGTGAATTTGCATCTCCAAGTTTTACTAGAAAGCCTCAGGTTAAAATAAACAAAAAATTTAAAAAAGAAATCCCGTTAATTAAGCTGACTTTCTTTGCATGTTTATATAATGTCACAGAGGTTTCTTGACATTCCCTTCAACCCAGTCATGCTTTGAACTGAGGAAACATGCTTTATTTTTTTGTGAACATTGATTTACAAAAAAATCCAATTAGCATTGTATGTTTATACGTAGGAGAAATCAGGAAATGAGTTTGTTTTTGCACGTCCTCTTATTAAATATACATTCAGTTTAGAAAGCGGGGGGGAGAGGTGATTTCTGAGGAGTTTGAAAGGACTAAGTAGGAGCGAAAATTAACTTCAGCACAGCTCTAAGGCTGCAAGGAGCATACCCAAGAGAATGAGATGACTGCAACACTTTCCTCGGGTTGTTTCTAATGGTTATTTTATTTTGTTTTGTCTTTCATGACCTTCCACAGTTATTAAGAGAAGTCTTTGTTGTTGTTGTTTTGTTTCCCATCTCACACACGCAAGTGAGTGAATTTGTGAGAAGGACTGAGTCCTGCGTACCAAACCGCTACATGGCATCACCAGCAAATGACGGGGTAACATCCCTACCACGCCAAGCTGAAAAATTTACTAAACTCACACACTGGTAAAAAGTAGAGTGGAAAACAGCTCAGCGGGATCCCATGGAAATCCAAAACACGTTTCTGCAGGATTCTAGCAATTTTTAGCAAGGGACACTGAAAACTCACTTTCTGAAATTTGTTTAGAACAAAAGAAGGATCCAATGGTTTGATTTCCAAAGCGGTTGCCCTGTATTCATTGCCTCCTAAGCTCAGCCTGGAACAGTTTGAAACCTTCCACCGACCAGACAGAGCAATTTTCAGCTGACCGTTTATTGCCGAGACTGAAGATAAATGACAACAGGCTTGCAGACTTCAACGGTTTTGTCATCCAGAGCAAAAGTTTCAAGCAAACACATCTGTGCAATAGTTCTAATGCAAATATTACCCCGTCCTCTCCAACCGAAGTGCCTATTGGCAATTCTGTGAGTATTTCTCCACAATCTTTTTATACACAGCCTAAGGACTCCGACAAACTCTCTCTTTCCCTTCAAAGGCTTGTTAAGTATGTGATGAATAAATCTGTCACTTCCAATTCTAAACTTACTTTCTGTTTTGATTGCTGCAGGATCTTGTATCCATGGCAACTTTTCACCACTCAGAATCGATTAAAGAAGTGATCGGTTTATCTAAATAGCCGTGCTGATGGGGGTGATTGTTTTTTCTGAAACAGCAACCGTGACAGGTACTGTAAGTTTCCTTGACCAGTTAGTTTTCCAACACAGCAAGTAATGAATTCTCAGAGAACACACTGTGGTCAGCTGAATGCTCAGTTCATTTCTCCTCTCTAAAACAGGTCTCTAATTTAATACCCCTGCAAATCCGTATCTACATTTCTGATTAATATGTCCTGCTCTTTTTTTAAGCAGAGCACCACAGCGTGCAGATCTTGTTGAAGGTCTGAGCTGCATTTGTCTCCAAATATGAATATATTTTTACTTGCTTTGGAGTTTAGGACAATCAGATTTATTTATTAAAAGATGAAACCATCAAAGGTTTTCAGTCAGGCATAGATAAACGTTGAAATTAATTACACAGCGCAGAGGCCCAATGCACCAAAAGTCTGTCAAAAGCACTGCTACAGGTAGAGGAATGCGAGGCAGAGCAACGCTTGCAAAGGACAAACCACTTCACAAAGTGTTTCAAGTTCACAGAACATCTTTATTCTGCACACTTGTCAAATGATAACGAGTTCCTAACTCATGTATTATATGTGAAGGCTCTTGGGACCAAACATTAAAGACCTTAAGCATACATTGGAATTTATAGTGATTAATGTGGTAACACATCTTGTAAAGTCTACAAAGGCACACGTTCAAAAAATAAGGAAATGCTTGAGGGGATGGAATCAATTCTTAATGCTTAAGCGCAATAAATGGGCACGAAACAGCTTAGTGGGCTTTTCATGACAATATATTTAGATGTCAAAGTGGCATCCAGAGAAACGCTGCAACTTCAAAGTGAAATATTATAAATTAAAGCACAGAGGAGGACTTCAACCATAATTGAAGTTATCTGGCTTCGATGACAGAAGCTTAATCTGTGATCAATATTAATTATATCGATATTAGCATGAAACAAGCAGGATGCAAGCCATTTTTGTAACACAGGGATTTTGTGCAGATTTCCTAGGTAAAAGCTCAGGATTCCAGGTGCAAGATCATTCACGTTGCGGTGAGTCTTGCCAACTTCACCCAGGGAACAAATTAAACAAGCATAAACATGAAGTAGCTGCAACCGTAACAGGATGCCTGACACTAAGCCATCTTCATTCAGATGATTTGACAGTCGAACAAAAGGTGAGCAATCCAGTCTGATCACCTCTGCCGTGTGCCATTCTTCTGTGCTCCCAAGCTTATAATGTATATACAGTGTGCCATTCTTCTGTGCTCCCAAGCTTAGCAGTGTTTATAATGTATATACGATGAATGCTGAGAGATCATTTAGGCTAGTTAGGCTGCAAATGGAAATACTATTTTTGGTCTGAAGAATAAAGAAGTTTTTCCTTTTGTTTCACCTACACGGAGAGCTCTTTTGGGTGATACCGCACACAGCACCTCTACAGCCATGTTATAAGCATCGAGCTATTAAGATTATGGTGACAGGGTGCTGAAAATATGAAGTCTCCAATAGTGGGGACTGTGTTGTGAAGGTTTCGAATCCTCTCCCCGAAGTGACAGGAGATGGGAAAAAGAGAGGGTAGAACAAAAAAATTCAAAGAATGAATGAATGTCAGGTGAATAACGAATGCTGAAATGGTCCAAGTGCCCTTCGCTGTTCCAGGTCTCCCACGGGAGGAGAGGCAGCTCGGAGGAATCGGATTCTTTACTTCTACATCGTACAGTATGAGGTTCCCATATGAGTATAATACGAGGTTAGTTATTTATAATGTAAAAAGAGATAAGAGATTTTGGCGAATGACACCATGTTGTTGGTTCTGGTATAACTGTCTCTGCCTGATGGATAAGCAGGAGGAATGAAGAATAGCATCGCAACCACGGTGTTGACAAGTGAGCGCTGGGGGCCTGGGGTTCCTCTTCGCTGGCTTCAGACCTCCGTATCCGAGCCGGTCGCCTGAGAGCCATAGGGAAATCAGAGAAACAGCAGGACTGCTCCGACTTTTTTTCCCCCTGCCTACAACCAGGAACCACCAAGGATATTTCTCCCTGTGGACTATAAGCTAGTTTAAACCAGGAACCGTTTAAGCAAACCCAGAGCTGAAGACAGTATATCAAGTTGAAGTTCAAGCTCATTTCATAAGGCGTAGCGAGTGTGAATGTGTGTTAGACATACAAAATCTTAGGACTATCAACACAAGCTCAGGTTACATCTGCTGGTGGTGCAGCGGCTGACAGTGACCTGTGACGCGCGTGAGGAGCAGCAGTTCCCCCCTCCGCTGGCTGCACCAAGCCGCTGGACTGCGCAAGTCAATGGTGTACAGCACCGGCCATTCAGATTCAGGACAGGGAACGAAGACTCTGCCAGGCTTGTTGCCTCCTCTGAGACGTCTCTGCACAGCAGGACTAACACAGCTCAAGGAAAGTTACCTCGGGCTGGCCCATGACACTTCCACTAGATAAACACTGGGATATAAACAGTGATTGCCAACAGACCTTACTCATGGGACCTGCTCCTTTGCATGCTTTGACTATTACTGCTGTCCCCAGGACTGTCAACGCGACAGTTTGGGCTGTCTCTGCTGTTTAGGCAAAATTTGTGTTTTGGTGATATACTTCCAAAAACCAAAAAGTTTTGAAGCTCTTTTAGCAGGGAAAGCCGTCAGAACTTAACACACACACCCACAAAACATCCCCCACGTTTCTTTGCTGTTTGCCCAAACTGTTGTTTTCAGAGGGATTTCATGACAATATATGGTTGTTAACCTCCTAAAAGTCTCCATACTTCTAGTTTTTCCTGCCCCAGGTCAGTCAGAGCTCAAAAGGTTCGTTCAGGAGACCATACATTTGTTTCAACAGCCACTTGTTATTACACTAAGGCTGCAAGAGCTGCACGGGAAGAGATTTGCTCGGAAGTGAAGCACCCGAGTAACAATTAATTACCTTTGCTTCTGTCTCACAGTGCTACACCTTCTTAATACCTTTTTCATTTGATCACCGCTGTAGTATATTGTTCTTATTATTAAAAGACCGTGTTGGTCAGTGGATGCAAGTTATTTCGTTTTCTTTGCTCTTAAGTGCCTGTAACTTAAATGTCTCTGCGCCAACAACTGCCAAATTTTGGTATTTTTCCCCCAAAACACAGAGACCATACATCCAGCCATCAATACCACAAACTGAAGAGTACAGTCCTGATTGAGCAGAAATAGCTGCTGAGAAAAAACAAACTTGGGAACGAGAAAGAAGTAGAAATAAAACTGTTAGACCTAGTATATATCCTGTTCCTAGTGCAAGATACATTATTTTAATATACATAGTTAGCAATATTTCTCAATTATGTTTTCCAAACTTAAAATATACACTAAGAATGAGGATCACAAGAGTTCTGAACAATCTCCATTTTTTTTTTTTTTTTCCAGACTCCCATTTGACTGTCTGAACTTGAAGCATTATTGTCACACCAGCTGACATAAGGGCAGGACAATTACAATGCTTCAGCAATTAATAGACTTTAGTTCAGCGTGTGAAAGGTTATCCACATTTTAAAAATTAAAGACACTAGAAAGGGAAAAAAATATCAGTAGTATGATACTAAGCATATCAATACTAAATTAGACTTTAGGAAAATTAAAGGAAAAATACTGATGCCTATTACTGCCTCCTGTGATGTTTGCTGTTTAATTTTGTTCTGATAATTAAAAAGTAGTATTTGGATTGTTAATTTACGGTCTCCAATATTTCAGTTTTTTTTCCACACCTACTGTTTTGCACTGAATATAACCAAGCAAGCATGAACCCATTTTTAATACATTGCTGGAGAGAGAAACAACCTTCTTTGCCAACAGAGGTTTGTCAGTGTGGATGTACCCTCCTTTCCCAATCATTTAGCATTGCTCCCCTCTCTGCTTTGCGGTTTTTAGACACAGATGAACTAGATCCACCTAATCTAAGCATTTGGCACTGGCGTGCCTGTTCCCAGGACAGCTGCCCTAGGCTCCCTCCACAGTCAATGCATGGGGAGGCCGTCCTGAGGACAGCAGGCCCTGGGAAAACACCTAGGGTTAACTGAACTCTTAATCTCAGCAATTTAATTATATGGTGAGCTGGGATTAAGCTAAATTTTTGCAGAACATGCTTGTTCTTCAGTCACTCTACCTGTATTGTGTGCAACATCAGTGATGCTTTGTTCACCCTCATAAGGGGAAGATGACTGAATTTGTTTCCAGCTTGTATTGAACTTTACCTGTGAAAAAGGAAAAAAACCCAAACTTTTGTCCCTCAACCCCATAAAAACCTGAATGCACGCCAGCTCCATTTGAGTTTAAAATAAAAAAAAGTTCTAACAGTCCCATATGAAACTTTTCACACGTTTGCTTTGATCTGCTAAATTTAATGTTATATAAAGCTTGGATAACAAACTTTTTCCTCATGATATGAGATAGGACTGTGAAAGAGGAGACCTAATTCTAGTTTTATTTCCTATGTAATGCTATTTATTCTGGTCAACTCAACCTAAGGCGCCTTCGGGGCTATTGAATCAGTCTTCTACACGCAGCTGTTCAGAGATCCTGGATGTGCAGCAGGGAGCTAAACTTTAAAGCTGACATAGTCAGAGCTTCAAGCCTCTCCCCTGCAGACCTGGGGCTCCAAGACCACAATAAAGAGTGTGGAAGCCTTTAACTACAAAAAATCCAGAGTGCAAATCTTCCTTGGGTCAATAAGACAACCTGTCAAACTGCCGCACAGATGAGCGGGTAACACACACATCATCAACATTCTCCGCAAAACATTCTACTTTTGACAAATTTCCATTTTTCGTAGAAACAAAAACCACTGGCCAAATTACTCAGGAAAAGGCTTACCCAGAATGAGGCATAAAAAGTTTCCCTAGTACATACCAACGTCCTTCAATGAGTTTCTGAAATAAGACTGGATGAGAGGATAGCAGAGGTAACGAGGGGCTTTTTCCCTGGCCCTCCTCTTTGCCCCGGGGTCAGTAAGACAACAGAACCAAGGCAGAATCTGAATTTGTTTCCCTCAACCTACAACACAATGGTTAATCCAGAGAATCCAGTATCAATACAGGAATTATATTCAGTAATTTGAGATTACCTATACATGTCCGCAGCCTACCAAAAATAAAGGGAAACAGGCAGGATTTCTCTGTCTGTGTTTGGAAAAGGTTAAAAAACCCACAAACTGATCCAGTTAGCATATGGGTGGCAGAGAGAGAAGTTGTGTTTTAAGACTGAGAACAAAAGCAGCTCTACTAAATCCAAATGCTTTCCATATTCCAAGGATATTAAGAGGAAGAAAAAGAATGAATGGCAGGAAGAAGCAGGAGAAAAAAAATGAGCAACAATAATCATTTGAGTTTATGGAGCAATAGAATCTATTACTTGAAGGTGGAAAAAAAAAAGTTACTTGGCTTAGCTTGTGTTATTCCAAATTTAGGTCCTTTTCATGTTAGCTACAGCCTTCAGAGCAAAAAAGCCTTCAACTGTTTAATAGCCTAGGTGTAAACTAGCTTATTAATGAAAAAGAACAAAGCCTTTGAGTAACTTGGCTTCCCGCCCCTCTCCCTCACTACTATTCATTAATGAAACTATGCCTCCACCTGGCAAATGGACACAATAGCAAATTCCTAATGCACTGAAACCAATCTGCACATCTAACATACCGCAAAGTTTTGGCACATACGCTATTGGCTTCAGTAAATGAAGGATTTTCAGTAAATGAAAGACTTTACACATGGAATTTGTTGCAAACTCACATAAACATTGTACCTACTTGATGAGTTCAGATGAAACGTGTGGTTTAGTACTTAGAAAGCTCAGTGTGGTTTAGTACTTAGAAAAATTACATATATCTATGGCTGCCTATTTTCTGAGCTAGAGTTTAAAAGCTAGAGTAAAGGTATTGGGCAAAAAATAGTATTAAGAGAAGTTTGTTGACCTAAGGGAAGGCACAGACCATTTTACAGACCAAATCTGGCCCAGCAGGTTGGGACTGTGTGGGTATAACATGAGCTGCAAATATTCAGTTTTATTGAAAGTAATTGAAGACGACAGTCCACACAATTATATCGAGTAAATTTTTGTGCCGTTGTTCTGAGCTGAAAACCATGTTTTATGGAAGGCTTCATATTCATAATTTTGTTCTCAGACAGAACAGAGTTAATTTCATAAGACACTTCGAACTGAACAAACAGTAAAATCCTAGGTGACCTTTCGAGAGAAAACAGTCCTTCCTGACCCCTGCAATTTTATTTAACAAAACACCTTAGAGCTGGATTTAGGACGAGCGGGAGGAAGGAGAAACGTTCCTCATAGCACTTTGCACATATAGGTGGCTTTTTCTCATTCCACCTCAGGGACCTCTACCTCCATTTTATGCACTGGGCAGCTGAAGCTCCTCCAGCCCCACAGCACGACGGGTTCAGGGCCATCCGACCCCGGCCCCGGGGCTCTGCCCGCCGAGCCCAAGGCCCTGCACAGCATGAGCTGCTTCTGCTTAACGAAGAAGTCAATGTACTAAATTTGAATTTGCAAGTTTTTGGGACAACTGGTCTAACCCAGCAAGATATGCAAGAACATGTCCAACTAATTATGAGGGTAGTCCTAATTACTCTAACTCTAATTGGGATTATTAGCGGCTATACCCACTACTTAAATGCAAGTCTTTTCCTGTTTACGCTGCTCTGTGATCACAACGACTTCAATAATTTACACCCGTTTGGTGGTAAACCCAGCCAGAAATTATACCTAGGACTGAAAGAAGTTTAACCCTCAGCATTCATTCTTTCCTCACTTTTCATGATACTAGACAGAATACTATAAAATATATTTACTCCCAAGTTAGTAACAGCACAGTATTCATATATTTGGAGATTTCTGAATCCCAAATAACCAGAAGAATCAGGGGAATAATCTCACACTGACATGACTTCTTTTAGATATACACTAGATTTTTCTTCTCTCTTATTTGAAAAATCCAGGAGTCATTTTTCACAGCTTTCCTATTTACCATGCTTCTGTGACTGCTAACACTGACACAATAGGGATATCTTCTGTTAATCTGTTATTATAGTACAAAGCTATTTGGTTATCAATCAACATCTCACAATTTCAGTTACCATTGTTCTGGTTTATTTCAATTTCTCAATCTGTTACCTAAAATGCCTTTATATATTGCTTTCATCTCACGGATTTCTTAAAAGTAATAGCCAAAAAGTAAAATAGACATTGTCATCCTTAACAGGCTCAATGGTCAGTAATGAAACTTCAAAGAAGTGGTTAAGCTATAATACCAATAAAACAGTGATCAGTAAATTCTCTATAGTTTTACTGGGTAGTTAAAGACCTATAACCCTCTAAAGATTATAAGCCATAAATAAGTATAAAGTTACTTACTATATTTTTAACCATTATCCATTAATAATATATCTGTCTGATTAACCATATAAATATTTTCATAACTCATTGGTCCTATAAAATAATTAGATATTAACTGCAAATGTGTAGCTTCTAACAAAACAATTCTAAAGAAATTTTAAAAAATAATTCCCTAAAATTAAAAAAAGCAATAAAAACCAAAGTTGACTGTTTTCCTCCTCCTTTTAATTTGCCAGACTGGATAATTTTCAACAAGAATCAACCATCTCAAAGCATTTTATGCAAGTTTGATTGATTCGAAGCTCCTATTTCCCTGAAAAATGAGCAAATTAAGGTGGTGCAGTTTATGCTATGAGCAACAGCAAGGCTGGACATGATCAAGGTTAGCATTAGGTTAATTGAAAATGTTATTATTTAGTAACAACATTTGACAGAGAGAACACTTGGGTTTAGACACCTTACAAGAGATCCCCATATTAGATCCCAATATAGAGAACAGGGGTTGGGTTGGACTTAAATGATGCACCAGCACAAGGTCTGCATAACACTAAGCTCATGGTCAAAATGAAATACACACAATTGCTCATCAAAAAAGCTGCAAACCCTCAATATATAGAAGTCCTTACTATATTAAGTTGAATTTACCTGAACCTATGCCTAGCTTAATTTTCCAGACTGTCCTTATGGTCAGAAGTTAACACAGTCCTTTGCTTCTTGAGGGAGAGTGAACAGTTTCCCCAAACTTCTGGCATTAGCCCTCATTCTTTGACTGAGCAAACAAAAGTGGTCAGACCCTCAGCCAGTATAAACAGAGAGCAGATCCGCACAGTCATACCAATGGAGCATGTATCCTACAGCAGGATTAGCAATTTATTTTTTTTTTTCTTTTAACAGCCAAGAAAATCATATAGCATATCGGAATTGCAGTCGTTCATAGAAGAAAAAAAAAACCAAACCAACCAAAAATTATGCTTGTAAGCCACACGTGCTTTACTTCTACAGGTAAATCTATTGCTCTGTTCATAGTCATCTGTGTTAGTGCATTTACAAATTACTTATTTTTCAGCAAACTCATTGCTTGCGTGCACTTCCTCACATCTTTTATCCTTGAGGTTTTTTTCTTTTATGGCATCTAATACTTCTTTTCTTTTCCCCATAGAAAAAAATTAACCAAAATAACCTAAAACACAAATGCAAGAAGTTTTAAATAGCCACAATGGGGAAAAGAGTCTTATAGAAAGCCTCCCAAAATTATCAGAGATATAAACCATCATTCACAAGATAAGACATAGTTACTTCTAAAAATGAAGGAAAAGATAACTCCGGAAATATGATACTATGTGGTAAAAAGTCTCCATCAAGTTAAGTAGTATCCACTATGGAACAATAGTCAAATAGGAAAAACAGGGATATGGGCAGATGTTTTAAATCACTGCTTTTAATTACATAAAAGACTTCACATTCCACATCAGCTGGCACAGAATCACTCACTGGACAGCCGCTCGTGTTCTGCTTTCTCTTAAAGGTGAGCTACAAAGCTCAAATGAAAATCAAGCTCATTTTAGATGTGTGAGCCAAACTCCCTCCGCCCCCATGACCAGAGGAATGCTTTTCTGCCAGCCTCATACAGCCGAGGTACCAGTTGCACATGCACTCCGGTCTCTCTATTTCCCAGTGTACGGCGAATTAGCGTACCTCCCCCCTCAGAAGTGAAGCTATTGACTAAGCCGGGCACGTTGTCCACATCAAGCTTCAAGTGGCTTCCAGTCCACACCTCTTCCCATCCCGGCCCTAATAATCCAGAGGGCCTGTGATATGGGCTTTGGTAATGATGTGCCCCTTCACTGACTATGGCCCTCAATCTCATTGAAATAACTGCTATCACATGGTAGAACGTTACCACACTGAAATTATAATTTTCCAGAGTATTTTCAGCAAACCTTGGATGCCTAGACATTCTCCTAAATTTCTACTGATACTGAAAAACGTGCATATTTTTAACATTTATTTCAAAAGTTTGTAAACATGTCTTCCAAATTCAATTAATTATGCCTCTGTTGTTTTGCAGTTCACATTAAGAACAAAAAAGAAAGAGAAACCTGAAAAATCCCACACACATTCAAGAGAAATTAATTAGAGAAATATCTATCTTCTTAATATCTTCTCAAGGACTTTCCAGGTCTCTGGCCATAAAAGGAAGCTCTAAATGAAGTGAAGAAATGGGAAATCATATAATCTGCAGCCACAGATGCAGCAGGTCCACGCTGCACGTGCTCTGCCATTTCAGGAAATGCATTTCCTCTAATGATCTCTCTGTGTATAAGCTGTGCTGATTGACACTTAGAGCACCAGCTTTTAATTCTATTCACATTCGTGAATACGCATCGTATCACAGATTAGAGCACGCAGCTACCTACAATGCATGTTCTATTTATCAGTACCTTTAGTTACATTACACGTGTAAAATTGCACCAACTTAATCTGTACTGGAACCAGACTCCCCACCCTCCAAAGTACCACTTACATTTTCTCCATTTTCTCCCAAGTGCAAAGCATAATGAATTCCTTGTGGGAACTTAAGCAGACTTAAAATGTTTAAAAATAAAGACGTTGTAATTCATTAACAAGTAGGCTGCTATGAATTTTGTCTTTGAGACTAATTCACACTCGAGGCCAAATTCTTCCCTTAGATCTGCATGACTGATCTCAGTTCAGATGTTCTACTCCACTTATATACGAACCCTTTTAGAGATTCACATATGTACAGGCTACATACAGTCTGTATGACTATCGTCATTCAGAACCCAGACCTAGCATCTGATCCCAAAGGAAAGGGCTCATTCTCAGCGTCACAGCTGAGTAGGAAAGAACCGCTCCCACAAAGCTCTGGTAGATTTTCCATACAATTCACGTCCTATGTGAGAGTGAAACCAAGACCTCTGGAGGATTTTCCCCAGACAAAGTACGAGAGTCATCTCCCAAAAAGTCATTATCCCAAATTTAGGTCACTCCCTTGCAAAGCGAGAGGTTCGAATCTTTGGCTGATAATTCGGAGCCTAAGCCCCACATCAGAGCCCATCAGCCCAGCTGATGTTTAGCTCCTCAGCTATTTTAGGGTATTTCTTTTACCTTTCTCCATTTTGACCACCTTTTTCCACTTTGCATAAGAAGCACCTGCCCTGATAAAAGATTGATCAGAAGTGCCGGATTGCATACCGCAGTTCTGCTTGGAAACCACTTCCTCGGCTCGGGCTGATGTAATTGCAGCAGAGAGGTGACCACAAGAAATTCAGCACTGTCCAGTGCTGCTGTTAAAGAACAGAATGTATCTGAAAAAGAATCTAAGGAGTGTACTTCGTGACGAGCAAACAAGATACCACATATCACTTCTCTGGTTTTGGTGGAATACAAAGAGGAGAAGGCAACCAGACCTAACTCCTATAAATATACGTGGCCCCATGGACAGGAACAGACAGGGTCTATTGATCCATCTATCCAGTGGTGGAGCTACTGCCAAAATTTGCTCATTGAATAGATGGCAGACGTTTGTGTTCTTGGCCAAAATTAACGATTTTTACCCTATAAACCATTCATAACTTTGTGTTCATGTACACATCAAACTCTTGTTACGCTTTCCAGGTGGGTATCCTAAAGGATACCTTGAATGCAGTACAAAACATACCACCCTCTGCTCACCTTGTAAAAGCAAACTCTCAGAACTATATTGATTAACGGATGGTACCTTTGTGTTTCCCAAGTTTTAAGGGATCCACCATCCACTGAGTTGTGGAGAAAGGGAATTTATAAAGTTACTCACTTTTATCTGGGTGTTTTACTAGTTACTACTGGTTTTGAACAAAAAGGAGGCCTTCAGCTTACCAGTTATATTGGAATATATTAATTAAAACTGGATAGAGGCAGAACTGAAAATTGACCCTGCTGTTCAGGTCCATGGAGCACATGGCTGCTCTTCCGCTTTTGAGGACAGCCAAAAACTCCGTGCCTCTGTTTTATTATGCTTCTATTCCAGTAGCTTCTGGTATCTCCCATTCATCCAGTCTGAAGATAGAGGTCTACTTAATTAAGTTTGTGAGAAATATCTTACAGATGGGAAAAAAAACACATCAAAGAAAAGGCAGAGGTGTTTGAAATTATGAAGAAACAGAAGGTGGACATCTATATAAGAAAGAAACAAGGGTATAAGCATAGAAGGTGAGGAAAAAAGGAAGATGAAACCTCTTCTGACTGCAAATATACTTCACAGAAATGTAGCTTCATCAGAAAAAAACATCAACATGGAAGATTTGGATACTTCAAGTAAAGCACTGGGATTTATTTTGCACTTGACATAGAAATATTTTCATTTTGACTGAAATATTTTTTTGCTAAACAAAATTTTCTTGGAATGTCTTTGAGAAGACCTTAGAATTGTTGTGATTTTCTTCTGAAGTGGGAGGAAAATCAAATTTGAAATCACACAATAGTGCAATTAAACAGAAATTTTATCTTAAACAATTTCTATCCTCCACAGAGCTTTGATGGCAAAATAGTTCCTGGTTTCTAGTCCTATGACAACATGATACGATTATGCATCTGTCATCTTTCCATTATTGCATATTACAGATGGCAGAAGCGGGTGAAAGGGATTGGTTATATGGCTATTAAAAATTATGTTTTCTAGATACATGGGCTCTTTTGTTGAGAAGTTTTACCTGACACTGGAAATAGTCAAACTTGAAAAACTGTATTTGAAATAGAGTTTACCGACACGGAGTCATGCATACATCTTCCTCATGAGACCTTCCCCAGTAAGATCATGTTTAATTAATGATTCTGCAGGTCTCATTCTTCCTGAGATAACTCTATTAAAGTGAATGGGTGTATCTTGCCTTATATGTTTTAACCTCTAGAGAGAATGTCGCCAGTGAGGCTAAACAGATAAGCAGATCAGTGTATCACACTTTAAAAAGATGAATGAAACACTTAGGATTTAGCAAGGTATTTATCAGAAATTTGACTAAGAATGTAGGTTTCGGATTGCTCTTATGGTCCATTTTACTGGCAAGTTCTCCAGGTACAGCGGTGTGCATCAGGGAACGGTCTCATGAGCTACTATTTCAAATGGCTCATCGTAAGCAGCCTATTGCATATAAACAGCATTCCACATAGCATTTGGTGGATAAGCTTGATGGAGTCTCAAATGTTATTATTCTCACCAAAAGACAATAGTTGATTTTCCATTTCTTTCTTTTGCTTCAAAGCTTTGAATAAAAGTTGTTGCGAGACTGTCAAAGCACTTCACACTTGGCATCTGAATGTAATTATGCCATTCAAAGAAAAGTCATGCAACATTGATTACACTTGGGTTTACAACTCCAAACTGCTTTATGAAAGCAAACGAAACAAACACAAACAAATCTCATATGTCTGAGTGTCTCCAGAAGCCGAATCTTCCAGGATAGGAGAGAACTGATGTGTATTTTACTAACAGGAAGCTCCAGTCAGAGAGGTACCACTATTCGCCAATAGCACTGGCTCATCGTTACCACTAACAACAAAAGCATTCGGGATTGGGTTGTTGTTTTTTGTTTGTTTCCCTCCAATCATATAACCTAATTTAAAAAAAAACCCAAAACCACCCAAAACCAAAAAACCCACAAGGTTGAAGAATAAAGGCCATGATATAAGACCTATTTCTAGGAATACATGGAACTGTGCTAGAATAATTATAATTGTTATATCTGACCTTTTTGCATTTGGATCCTGCCAAAAAATCACCTACGTGTAGAATATTCATTCTCCTCCTCAGAACTACAATGTCTACCTCTTAAAAAGATGGAGCGAACCATAGGATTTTGACAATGCAATCCTTGCAAACCGGCTCAGTATAGAAACTTTTTCACATCAAGCGGGAGGAGAGTCAACAAGACACAATATCAGACAAAGGGTACCATCTGCAACAAAGACAGAGAAGGCTACGCTTTGAAAATGAATCAGCCTTTCATATTTGGGAAGATGGGAGTACACCTCCTGTTCAATTATATCATATACAGTAGAAACGCTCCCAGTCTCTCAGCCTGTAAATCAGTGTTTCTCCACAGACTTCCATTCAAAGGCAGGAGGAATACAGAGACAGACATATTTGTCCTCAAACAATGTTATTGTTCATCAAGAGAGAAAATAATTCCAAAGCCATAAAAAGTTTTCTTAACAAAAAATGATATGCCAGACTGAAAGGATGATGCCATAGCCAAAAGTGGTTGGCAACGTCTGACTGCAGGGGGAAAAAAAAAATTCAAAGAGAAAACCATCTCTACAAAGATAGCAAGTAGATGTAAAAACAACAAATACCCTCATTTACTGCCCAGTCTTCCATCTACAAGTGTGAGAATATGGTGGCACTAGGCAGAAACTTACTTTTACAAGCCAGAGGACGACCACCCAGCCGCTGGCTACTGGAAGTAACTTTATGAATACAACACCTCTTAATTCACCTAAATCTTTATGGTCCTCTCCAGTGTTTTTATTATAAAGGAATTCACTCTTACTTCAAACGGCAGGGGCAAAGTAAAGTGTTAAGTTTTCCAAATCAGGAAATTGAGAGAAAAAGGGAATGGGCAGGCCAAGGTAGGTCTACTCTTTTAAGGCATAATCCAGAGCCCATTAAAGACTTCTTTTAAACTTAATGGATTTTGGATCAGGCCCCTGGTACTTTTTCAAACTGTTGGGTAGGTCATTGCATCTCCAATCTAAACACATTTAAATTTTAGCTTCTTTAGATGTCAAGTCCTTTCCTTCCTCCTAGGTATTTGAGGAGTCCAATGGGTAATTAGATAGGATACCAGGTCCAAAGGGCTTTCCCTTCCCAAAAAAAAGCTTCAGCAGCTTTCTTCTGGTGCAGGGATTCAAGAGACTCAAAAGGAATTTACACGCTTGTCGTCAGAGGACTCGCAGATGTTGCGACTCCTCTCTCTGACAGTTCTCTCTCTTTCCTCATATGCCTTAAGTGGTTTGCTCCCAATGCGTTTCAAAAACCACCCCTCTCACATCCAGTGGTCCCTGTTGCTTTTATGCCTAACGTCTTCCAGAGTTATTAGCACTTCTTCAACTATTCAGATTCCCATCAGCTCCAAAGGTTGTACCTACAGTAGGCAGGGACGAAGATGAAAGTTTGGGGAGAAAAGCCCTTCAGGTTCTGCACCTAACCCTGATTTTGCAGTGAGCTCTGCACAGGCAGACTTTTGCTCTCAGAAGCTGAACTCTCCTGATACAGCAAACGCCTCCCAGTGTTTCTTTATGAATCATGCCAAATAGAGGTTTCTCCTCAGTGTCCCCCCACACCTTCCTCCCAAGAAATCTTACCACTGCCAAAAAAAAGGGCTGTTAACACTCAAAGCTGTACTGATGAGAAGAATAGGGCAGC
The DNA here is from genome assembly GCF_000699145.1 of Aptenodytes forsteri. NCBI lineage: Eukaryota > Metazoa > Chordata > Aves > Sphenisciformes > Spheniscidae > Aptenodytes > Aptenodytes forsteri. The sequence goes on along the minus strand of NW_008794625.1, from coordinate 2,538,316 downwards.
AGGAGCACACTGTCTTCTCCAATTGAAGTGACAGGTATCTCCTCTTACACTTTAAAAAACTTAAAATACCCCCCCAACACTAGTTTTTCTGACGAGTCACTTTGAGTCAAAGGGGGCTCTTTATGCTAAAAATAAGCAGTTAATTAAACAAAACAATTTTCGGAACGTGAAAAGTAGTACATAACAATACCACAACAGCAGTCTACTTAAGTAGTCACAGTATCTGTATATTATGATTCAGATCATGCAATGAAAATGCTTCTCAAACTCTTTGAAGTCCTTCTTTAACAAAAACCTCCAAAATGACCAGCTTACAGCCCAAAGTACTAATGCTGCATGAGAAGAATTCCCTCTTGCCACCTCCAGTTGCAGACCCTGGCACAAATGCCTAACCTCAGCTGTGACGGGTTTTTAAAGCAGCAAAGATCAGCCGGGTCCAAAATCAGAACCTGATCTGTGTGATCTAGTAACCCCCAGTTTATTGTAGACCGAGAGCCAGTTACCTCCAACAGCAAAGCAGACAGAGGCAAGAGACTCCGGAGTCTCACTCCCACTGAGCCCTGCATATTGCAGGGCTCAAGACCTTGCATAATGGCTGACCATCAGCTTTTTGTCTTGAGATAAGCAATATCTACCTGACCCTGCAGAGCTTCTGATTTAGGAAAGAAAAATAGTGTGACACACAGCTGTTAGAAGCTCACTGACCCCTTGGATAAGACTACTGTTGGGGAGATTCGCTGGATTAGTTCAAGAGACACATCCTTACGCAAAGGGATTATTTCACATTTTTGTAGCTCAGCTAGTATTTTTAAACTGTATTTGAACTCCACCTATCAGTACAGATTAATTTCTCATTATGCTCCATTAGAATTTCTATTTGCCGATATAAACACCAACAAAATTCTAACATGAAACCCAAGCAGGCCCATGCTGTTTATGTGGCAGAATGACTCAAACACTAAGTTTAAATATACATTATTTAGCACCTGACAGCTTCAGCTTCACATAGATGTCCCGCAGTTGAGTTTTAATCCATTGACTCTGATAGAGGTTTATAACTTACATTTTAGTAAATCTATTGTCAGCCATTTGTTAAAATGGCTGGTACAAAGTCTCTGAAAAATTGATGTCCAAGAGGCAGTTTGGTGGATGTGCTGATTGACATCAGTCTTGTATACATCCAAGCAGAAAAAACTAATACACAATTAAAGTCTGATAACCAGATTTGATGCCTCTTGTCTCAAGCCTCAAGATTCGGTCTTGACTTGTTAACAGGCTGCCAGAGATAATTGTGGTAACATGTCCGTAACAGAGACCGAACTACCACAGCCACAAGCAGTCTAAACTGTAGTAAAATACTTCTGGAAAAAATTCACTCCATTTTTCAACCTGTTATTTCCACATGCCATCACCCGAGGCAAAAAAGCATGCAAAGACACACAAGAACACATTTTCACAGACATTCCTTCAATTTCTTCCTAATTCCTCATGAAGGAGTAGACTTTATTGCTAGAGAGAATTCTGCAGTTCTGTTTATCTTCAGTTTAAGACAAGGTAATTGTGCTTGAAGTAGTACTGCAATCACATTACTAATATACTTCAGGTTTCTTTTGTCATTTGTATGAGAAAGGGTACCAATTAATCTACAAATAGAGCTCATTTTATATTTTTAAGGTAGGGATGCATGCAAGATTTATAGAGAAACATTTTTCCTTACAGACAATATGAAGATTAACTGACATAGGACTAGTATCACAAGAATTTAACAAAAAAAAAAGACCCACAAGTGACCAGAAGAACAGTATTCAGCTCCAAAAAGAAGGAAAAAAAAAAATAAAAGTAATACCTAGCTACTGAGGATAAGGTTAGTTAAAAATAATTTCAGAATAACAGACTCAAATAGAAAATGTAACCAAATAGAAAATGCTAATTTTTTTTCCCCCCTCACAACTTCAAGAAAGTTTTGAGTGGAGTTTTAACTTGAAAAAAAATAATCTCGAGTTCTGGTCTTATCTATAATTCTCAGTGGTGTATATCTTTTTATGAAACTGATTTGATTTATAAAAGAAGCTAAGTTTCATTTTCAAATGAATCAAGAAGATATGCTCTGCTGGGAATTCACCAGCCCACAAAATAGAACTCGTTTGAAAGAAAAGGTCTGTACTCCATGACTCATTAACACATTCAAGAATTCTGGATAAGATTCAACAGGAAAAAACAAACAAAACAAAAAATCAAAACCTCATAAGAGTACTGTGCACACAGGACAGAAACCAGAGATGTAGAGGACTGAAAATGGTAAACTTACATTTTTTTTTCTGAATTCACAGGCTTTGGACTCACAATATATTTAAATTGTATACTATATAAGTGTTAGGCAGACTTAGTTTGATAACATTGCAATCTTTTAATTTAAGTTTTATAACAATGCAGTATTATTTTCTATTCATAATTATTTTCTATTAAGTGTTCTAATCTCATGTACCAGTATTCCTGTGCACTCAAGAATTGATGACCCAAACATTACTCATCCCCCCCAAAACACCACTAGCAACCTGTCCTGGTTTTGGCAGGGATAGGGTTAATTTCCTTCCTAGTAGCTGGTACAGGGCTGTGTTTTGGATTTAGGATGAGAACAATGTTGATAACACACCGATGTTTTAGTTGTTGCTGAGCAGTGCTTACACTAGTCAAGGACTTTCCAGCTTCCCATGCTCTACCGACTGAGAAGGCTGGAGGTGCACAAGAAGCTGGGAGGGGGCACAGCCAGGACAGCTGACCCCAACTGGCCAAAGGGACATTCCATACCATGGGACGTCACGCTCAGTACAGAAACTGAGGAGAGTTGGCCAGGGGCGCGTGGCCGCAGCTCGGGAACTGTCTGGGTATCAGTCAGCAGGTGGTGAGCAATTGCATTGTGCACCACTTATTTTGTCTATTCTTTTATCATTATTATTATTTTCCTTTCCTTTTCTGTCCTATTAAACTGTCTTTACCTCAACCCAC
>NW_008794625.1:2508678-2535239 GCF_000699145.1 Aptenodytes forsteri | reverse complement strand
GGAGTGAGCGAGCAGCTGTGTGGGGCTTAGTTGCTGGCTAGGGTTAAACCACGACACAACCCCAAACAACGAATCAAAAAAACCCACATATCGACTTTGTTTCATAGACTTAGCATATGCTCTGCAAAACTAAAGGAAAAGGAAGAATATACCATCTTGTTTCCTTAATAAGTTTCAAGTCATATTAAGTTGTATGATTAAGATTTAGCATGATGTATGGATTTCTGGATTCTCTTAATATCTTAATGTACAGCAATATATTTCATTATATTCATATTTATACTCACAATAATCAGCAGAAAGGTCAAGGATGGGCACAAAGATCCCATTTGTTGTGACATCTTCCCAAGGTTATAGAGTCTTGACTGCCTTTTTCACAAAGAAACTAGTGCTTGGAAAAGCAGGGTGAGTTTTCTGGGACACATTGTCATTTTACAACAATTTGAAGTGTTGCTTTAGGATCTTCCCCACAGGGGAGGGAAAAGACAGTGATGCAAAGTCACAAATGGGAGCTGAAATCTTTGCTCCAAGGTGTTCCACTTGTACAGGCAATGCCTCATTTCTAAAAAAATGTGACTTTATTGTAAGGTAAAATAAGAGGAAGCAAAAAAAACCCCAGTATTTCCAAAAAAGCAGCGCTGCTCCTCTGCCTTGGCAAACAGGCAGATGGCACCTATGTTTTCAAAGACAGCAGACTGTGCTGTATAAATAAAGATGGTTTAATTAGTCTTGATGGCCCAGGTTTAGACTAGTTTTAATTCTAAATTATTACAACTTTAACAACAGTTTTCTCCCCGAGAAGCGAAGTCTTTAATATAATTTTCTCAACTGCTAAGAAGAGGGAAGACTTCTCTCTTGCTACCTCCATGCCACCAGCAAAGTCAAGTTGCACCCAGCCCTCCTCTTCTCTTCCTGACCTCTCTCCCATTCCAAGATAAAATCTTAGGTTTCTTGTTAGGTCCACAACGCATATCCCAGAGGAACAAGAAATCTCAATAGTTAAACTTCAGAGATTGCAACCAAGCAATCGTGGTTACACATCCATAATGGAAATGCCACTAGGAAAGCGGGGAAACATCACAGAACACTGGTGCACCAGAGCAGAAAGGCTTCACTTCACTCACACCTGCACCACAAGCCTGGGATATGGGCAACACCTGCAGCCAACTCTTCCTCTTTGAGGCAAAAATGCTTTTAGCAGCTGCAAGTCGATACCCTGATCACCGTATTTGGGGGGGATGCCATTCCCAGGCTGTGTGTTTCTGCTTGTGTTACAGCAGACCTGGAGAGCTGCTGAGACTTCTTTATCAACTTGCCCTGTCTCTGAAACCCTTAGCAAGCTCCGAACGCACATGGCAAAACTCATTACTCTTCTTGTAGCTGAGCCTAAACACGTGAGATGGTTCTCTTGTCTAAAATTCACACCAGATGTTACATGGGGTAACCAAGTCCCAGGTATTTGCTGGATGGCAGGTTACTTAACTGTTATCCAGTAGTTAGGCAGGGACATTATCCATCGAGTTATTTACTCGCACGTAGGACATTCAGCCACCAGATGTTCCTGCATTATGCTTGGTTTGGTGAACGGCTGTGGTCTGTTTGCCCAAAGGAAGATGGAAGCGACATTCATTTCCTTGTACATCTCCTGTTTTAAAGAAACACCCAGTAGTCAAGTGATTAAAAACTTACCAAGGAATATTAATGTTATAATACTAAAATTAATTCATCTTTCCTAAAATATACCATAATTACAGCATTCATATTTCACTCAGTGCCCTGATAACTGCTAGAAATGCAAGAAACAGCCCTGTTAAAAGAAGAAGTTACCGTCCCTAACATCTGTAGAAGTATATGATATGTCTACAACATACCCTAGAAATAATCAGTGGTTAAGCGCATATGATTGTATTGGTCCTGTTCCTAGCACACAGAGTCATCCATTTAAAACCATAGATATGCACAGTTTACGTTTCTTTGTGCCACTATGAAAGCACTATAGTTTCATTCTATTGTTACAATGCCATCATCATCTGTAGCTGGTAGCATTCATGTTGTTCATAAAGATTACAGTGATATAAAATAAAATAGCCCCATCAGTGCATCCACACTAACAGCTGAAATCAGCATAAAGCCCTAGCTGATGGTTAAGGCTTTAAACATATCACCATTACCTACCTATGAAATAAGTAAAAGATATAATTTCATTACAGTATAATATTGAAAACTGTAACATTCACACTTCACTTAATACGAAAATAGAACAGACATCCAAGTATTAACACCCCTTTTTTGTGAAACATATATTTACCTAGGTACGTTTCAACAGGTCACCCTACCTACATCTGATGGGAAGAAAGTAGAGCAATGATACACCTCCTTAAATACTTTCTGCAATGCTTTTATACCTTCTGCACATTCCCAGTCACTAGCTAATTAATTACAACTCACTGATGCAGGCAATCACTCAAGCACGCACATGAAGACCAGAATCAGGCCTAGAACTTCGGAGCATCTGGTTCTCAATTATGGGGCTGCTCTGAGAGAGCGCAACACTCATCTGCCTGTAACGCACACGGCAGCAGAGGCTTATTTATAGTTGCTCCTCAGGAAGCTGTAATTTGTATTAAAATATGTAATGACTAAATTACTCTTCAGTGCCTGTACTTGAGAATAACAAATTGTTCCCACCAATCCCCATACCATCTAAAGCTGTAGCTAATACCGAGGATTTGTTCAAAAGGCAGCCTAAATTGGAATGAAACCTGACCTTTATACAGCAGAAAACCACTGTTACGTTCTTTTCAAGGATATTTCACCAATGCCACAAAGTGGAATTCTTGTTCGTTCATACTGATACACAGGCATCTGCTGAGTATTAACGGGGCACACAAGATTAGGCAACGGTCAAATGTAACACAGAAGCTTGAAGTCACGCTTGAAAAGAAATCTGTAAAATCACAACCACCTTCTTTCACTACTAGTTTGTCCTTCCCTCTCACACACACAAACCCTCTCGACCAAAGTACTAATCAGAGCTACGTTCACTTGGTGCTTTAAAGCGCACCTAAAAGTTCTTCCTTGCTTACTCCCCACCAGCTACCCCTTCGCTCCACCCTGCTGTGTGTCTTGCGCACCTGGCAGTCAGTTGCTGGTTTCACATAATTAGTCTGTAATCTCTACCAGTTATATTATCACCCGCTCTGCCTGCAAATCCACGGCCCTCCCACCTTCTCCAATTAGCAAGTTCTTACTTAGTCCTTTCTAGCATGGAGTTGGGATACATAATTTCTATTAAGAAATTAACTCTTTCCTGGAACGCTTTTCAGTTTCTTACATCCAGGTTGTGCTTCCAAATAAAACAACTTAAATCCACAACAAATCCTCACAGTGCGAGATCAAACGTTGCGCTCTCTTTAGTGGCCAAGCGACTCTGGCGCTTTAAGCAGGGATGCACCCTGTTCCACATGTGTGTTACAACGCCTAAGCCTTAATAAACCAATTTTAAAAGGTTATGTAAATTAAAATTAGATGACATGAAATGTCCGTGTTAACTGGTTTGTAACAGATCTGTACAACACAGCATCCCAAGGACATTCAGTTTCCCCCAGTAAAATCTGTAAATGATGTGTTTGAATGAAGAAGGGATGATTCCGTTCATAATTTAAAGACTTGGGAGTTTTGCAAAGATGTTTCTTCTACCTAAATCTCCAGAAAAAAAGTGTATGATTCGTATACAAGTTCAGTGGGTGCAATAACAGAAAGCAGAGTTATATAACAACACCCCAAAGAAAATTTGAGTACAGATTGAGCAAACAGGCTCGTTTTGCCTAAGAAGAATGACAGCGAATGTAAGTCATCAAGTATGTGAAAGTCTGGTGCACAGAGGTACGAACAGTCGGGCTTTGTTTCAAAGTACACAGAGCTGAGGGCTTAAGATGCAGAAAATAAAGATTCATCTTCAGGGAAAACAAAAGCAAAAAGCAACTTTCTGATGGCAAAAGTAGTGAGATACGGGTAGGGAAACCAGGACGTTTCTATCACAGGGAGTTTGGGAGAAAGTTTAAAGGCATGTCAGTCAGGGAAAGCCTTGCTTAGACGAGGGCTCTCGTAATCCAGTGCTGGTACCACGCAAACCAGAAGGAATTGGAAGAGGTGGTACAGTGGGTTATGCCGGCAGCCTTGTTACTACAGCTGCCGTTCTAAATCCCTTGCCTAGCACAATTTTTGGGATACCCAGAGAGGTGGAAAACCTTCAGAGAAACTCAAAACAAATTCACATCTGATTATGTTTCCTTGCAGTTAGTTCCAAGGTGTGATGGTAGTGGTTTTTTCAGGGCCTTGCAATTTGCACTGTTACTCTAGAAAAAAGCAGTAATCCTTCCAGAAAGGCTGTTACAGGCTCTATGGAAGTCAAAGTGCATCTTTCTATACAGATCATTAGGCGTTTTCCTGCTCCTTTCTCCCGCGGAAAATAAGAGGGAATATGCAATAAAAGGAAAATGTCATCCTGAGGGGAGAACATGTCCATTAAAAAAGAGAATTACTGAATCTAAAATATGCTGAAACTAAATACGTTGCTCTAGATACTCAAACAGACTTTAAAAAAAAAAACAACCACACCGCCGCAGAACCCACGCCACCACCCACCCCAAATCAGTAGAAGTATTTTTCTCTGGTAGATTTTAAGCATGTGGCTTTGCATTTGTAAATACATCATCGATCAATTTGCTGAGTTCACACAGCATACATCCCCAGCCTCCTAATCTTTTCACTAGCAAAAGCACAGATATACCCTGTTTTACCTCATTCTCTTGATTTTATACAGCTGCACATTTCAGAACATCAACAGCTGTGAAATTCAGGTTCTACATAACAAAGACAGACCTTACCTATTTCTGGAAATAATCTGAATTTACAAGGTCAGGGATTAATTGTGTAATTGATGTTAAGTATCATTTGAATATAATCACAATAAGTAGCATTAGAAAACAGTAGATCTTTCTTACGGTCCATTTTTGTGTTTTGGTTTTTTTGATTGCATATCTTAGGTGCCTGTTACGTTCATGTATCTCCAGAAATCTGCTCTGAATGCCTTGATCACAGCCAGAATGGAAGTTTATGGTGAAATCAAAACTTGAGACAAGCTTCCCCACATTTTAGTCCAAGCTAAATGACTTTATCATTCCTTATAGGCATGCACACCCAACTCTTGCCGAAATAATCCAAGGCCCGTGTCCTGCACATGAAAGCCAAGCAGGACTGGAAACCGTCCACTGATGTCACCAAACCCATTTTCTTATTTCCTTCTGGTTTATTCCCACACTATCATCTCAGATACCCTTCTCTAAACTAATTTCAAATATCTTTATGGGTAGTTTCCAGATTTTAAAAGTCCTTTATTTTCTGAATTACTTCCGATATTGTTCATGTGTCTCCTAGCTAAATGGTTCTTTACCCCATGATTGCTCTCTGTTAGCTTGTCTTAAACATCATGAATATACATATCGAAAAAGGGAGGTCACAGGCCTGAATCCAACAAAAGGACCGGCATACAATTCACCTATTACTTAAATGCCCTTAAGAGTTTCTTTACATCTCAGTTTTTAAAAGCCATAAAACAAAGACCCAAAAAAACACTGATTTCATGCACAGCTCACTAGAGATGTCGTTAATATCAGCATTCCTCTTCTATCCCTTGTCAAAACCACTTAGAGAAAATATTCAAAAAGATTGTGAGACTTTATCATAGAATCACAGAATCATAGAATCATTGAGGTTGGAAAAGACCTCTAAGATCATCGAGTCCAGCCATCAACCCAACACCACCATGCCCACTAAACCATGTCCCTAAGTGCCGATCTTTGTTGCTGATCCTATTAACTTGTGAGTTTAGGACTGCTTATTCATTTTCATATGGAATGTAGGGAAGACGGATGCACCTTACTTTGCGAAAGCAGTGACAGACAGACATGTTGGGAAGTTATTGCCATTATATTTCAAGTACAAAACATGAAAAGTATGACAACAGTGACATCTTTGTTTTACTGGGTTACATCTATCAACTCTGAGGCAAATATGGGAAAACCTGATTCGCGGTCCTGGGTAGAAAATTCCTGAAACATTTTCCATCCGTGGTTGTGAAGTGTTGACACTGACCTGGGGGCCAGTTCTGAAATCCAGTAGCACTTGTCCAAACAAACAGTGCATGCTCACTAGAGCTCTTGTGCAAACAAACTATAAATATTACACCCATGTTACAGATTTCTCATTTGTTCATCTACTTAAACAAGCTTAAGATACATATTTGAACTGAGTCAGCTTTCAGCCATATTGCAAACTTCCATCACAGTTTGTAGTTTCGTGGGATAAAATATCACAACATCACTTACTGAATCAATAATATTAATACAAGATAGAACTTATTTTTCTTCAAAAAGAGGACAAAAGCACTCCAGATCACTAAAACAATTTCACTTTCCTGAACTACCTACCAATTTTGTCAACATAGCTTCATGGTAACGTTTCGGTTTTTGTGGTTTTGTTTTCCTTGTTTCCATGTATTTAGTGTCTGAAAAAAAGCCCTACGTCCCACGTACTTACTTTTCTGTCTTAGGGCTTCTTAGGCATTGGAGATGAACCTGAACAGACCCTGGCAAAACAAGTTCTCCTCCTCAGTGTCTGCCATCACTCAGGTCCCAGTTTGGTCCACCATAGAGCAGGCACCAGGCTGGAAACTCAGAGTTAGGTCATAATTACCTCCTGAGGTATTGGATCAGGGATTTTCATTTACAGAGATGTGATCAATTGGACCAAGAACGGTATTTTACTCCATACTAATGGATGCAGAAATTTTCCTAAAATCATAGAACTACTGTAGCAATAATATCGTTTCCTTTGTTTCCATGTAAGTTGTAGAAGTCTCTACAAGGTACCTCATAAATTCCACCTAATTGTGCACAATGACTATAGAGCTATTATAACTTTTTTGGTAATATTTTTATTTTTTTCTAATAAGTTTTCCATATGGCTAAATTGTAATCTTTTCTTACGCACAAGAGTCTAACATCCTATAAACATATCTGTGGCAATTTTACAAACATAAGAATTTTCAATAAAAGTCTTTCCCTGCAAAAAGTTAAATTCATGTATATAAATGAGCGTGGGATAAGGACCTGAAGGGCTAACCCTGCCAGATGCTGATTTCAGTGGGGACTTTAGCACCACACTGCTGCTCTCAAGAGAAATTTAAGAGGAAAGTTAATTTTAAGGATTCAAGTCTATTTTCATAAAAACCAAAGACATTGTTGTGATGAATGTCAGAATTGGGCCTTACCTGAACTTTGAAAGACAGGTAACAAATACTTCAGTTTGCATGGTATAACACTCACCTGATCTGAGGCAATAAAAAGGAGACAGAAGATGAGTCAACTGTTCTCTACGATTAATCTACACAGCTAAAACCCTGCGTCCTCCCCGTGCAAGCTACCTTCACTCCAGTGGTTTCAAATACACCTACTTCTGCCAGTCACGTTTAGTAGTGTTTCTATTTAATCTGAGTCAAACTATGCAGTTCTTTAATAATGCAAAACAAAACTGCCATTTCTCCGTGCTTCTGGAAGACGTTACAAATCAGGGTTTCTACAAGGAAGGAAAGGGGGATGAACATGACCTTAGCCAAAAAGCCCTGCAGTTTTCCTTCTACCTTGGAAAAAGCTGCCTTTATGTTTTCTTAGGGTAGAAGTATGTTAGTTTAACATGATGTCAATCAAACTCTACAGGTTAAAAGGCCATAGTTTGTTTATCTTCAGTTCTGATATTAACCAGTAAAGAGATTGAAAAGCAGCTATCTGGATTTCAGGAACAGTATTTGAGATATAACAAATGCAACGTTTGGAAAACTAAAACACATGCCCTCAATTATTTATTATCTGCCATTTATTTTGACAATATTGTTAAATTGCAAATGGATTAAAGGCATCTAATAAATGATCCTAAAATTTAAAGATTCAGAAGCCCATATCTTAAAGCAGAAAGTTTTAGCTCCAGTCCTTTCTCATTTTCTAATTTGAGAATTCATTGGAACTGGCACTGCTAACCACAAAATACAGTAGGAAAATTGTAGGCTATGCAAGAAAAATCTGAATCTGATCTGCAAAGGATCAGTATTTTGTCACTTGTTTTTATTAGACCATCCATTCTAGACAAACAGTGCATTCATAAATTACTATGTTTTAGAAATACTGGGGGCTAACTTCCACCCCCTCTTTAGATCAAAAGCATGTGCAGGGAAAAAAATGAAATAAAATACTTATGCTGAGTTTGCCATTTCTTCTAATAGTTACTCAGGAAGCTTTAGGTTGGTTTTGTGTTGGGTTTTTTTTTTTCCTTTGTGAAGTTAAATAGGATTTATGAACTCCTGTTCCAGAGTTCTAGGTGAAATCCCATCTTGGTTTTAATCAAGATTACACTGCCAAACTGACTAGGTACAATTAACTAGTGCCTCAGCCACGTCACCAACTTCAAAGGACTCAGAGTAGGTTAAAGACAAAATTATACCGGAGTATATGGTGCATAATTACCATCTTCGATCACATACCTAGGGCCCAGTCCGCTGTGGATGTAAATAATCAGATCTCCACAGAAGCCATTTACATTTTCTAGAGCCAAATTAATATTAAGACAGGTTTCTTTTTCAGGTATCAAAAGGATGGCACTTATACACTGAGTTCTCCTAGTTTGTCTCAGCTCCCAAACTGGAAGAAAACTGTACTAAGTGTATTTAACCACAATTATAAAATGGCCTCTACCTTTGCTAACAAACTGCAGTCATTGGAGAATTAAATATATATCAGAGGAGATAATTATTTCATTATGTAAGAACCTATTTACAGTGCTGTAGACAGAGCTTCAGATTTTAAAAGGACATCAAGTCATGGCAAGTGTGATGATTGCAATACAGTATAGTTGAGGGTATCCTCTTGAATTTTTAAAAAGTGTCCCATTTGACTCAAAATACAGCACTTATCCTGACTATTTGTAAATGAAAATGTCAATGCTTTTTATGCAAGTTACAATAAGCAGCTGGTGTAATGATTCACGGCCAGCTTCAGAATTCCCACCCTAATCTTCCAAGTCTCCTAAATTGCTTCAGAGACTGACCTGTTGAGACTTGTCAGGAGCAGCTAGGGGTATGGCTCTCTTAGTGATTTGGTGCATAGGGCTGATTTCTCCAGCTGCAAATTTGCTGTTGTCTATACCTGGGTGTCAAGCAGTCTGCATTCAAGCATGCCAGCGGTAAATTTATATCAGCTTCCTTCCTGGTGGAACCAAAGTTGAAATCACCTGTAAGGGCACTATCTGGAGCGCTCCACTTGCCACATCACCCCAAGGTTTACCCATAGACAACTCTCTACGTATGTAAGGTGTGTGCCTAGGACCAGACACTGGCAGGAACTCCACCGATGGTAAGGACACAATGTGTATGAATGGTCCTGGAACCGGAACAGCTTGTGGACAACGAAACCCTGGCCCCTCCTTGTACTTCACCACTCAACAACATAGACACAGCCTACGTCCTCCTTCAGAACGGTTTTCTATTTACAGTCCTCAAACCCCTCACAATCAGTAAATTTATATTTGCTATACAGGCGTCTAGGTCATGGAGCAAAAATTATGGATGCGCAATTGGTTGAAAACATTGCAGTAAACCATTAAAACAACAAGAACCTTTGGCTACATTCCAGCAATCAAGAGCTACACTGCTGGGCACTGAGCACAGAGCTGGTCCAGTAACTGTCTTACCAAGAACCTCATTCCTGTAATGACCGAGATCATCCTTATCAAAGCACAAGACAACTTCAAGGTTTGCTAGATGTCTTGTTGCTTTAGTGGGTGACCAAGGTGTTTGGTAAAGTTCACCAAGCACTTCTGCAGGTTTGGGTGAAAATCTCAGATTAAGCTTTATAAAAGAGCAAAATTTGCCATCCAGTCATACCTTTCCTAAGTGATCTGCTCTCTAGAGGGTTTGATCAAGTTGTGTGTTGAATCTGTTTGAAACCTAATCAGAGCTTCTGAAGCTTCTTCTCAGTCTTAACATAATCTCAAAATCTGAATGCCTTTAAAGGAAAGCATCTGATATTTCCATAGCTTCAGCTTTGGGGAGGGGGAGAGGGGGGGGAGAAGGCAGCTACCATATTTTAAAACCCCTGACAACTCAGCTGTCTAGGTCTTGTTGAAAAGTGTCCACATAGGATTTTATGCAGTAGCTGTTATTTTATTGATATCCGATAAGGGATTTGGGGTCCAAATGAAAAAGTAGAAGTTATTGACAAAAGCTAAAGCTAAATTTCCCTCCTTGTTCCTTTCAGATTTAGAGCCATTTGATAATTAAGTATTAACCAGTAACTGTATATAACTTTCAGTTTTGCTGTACAGGTGTTTCACAACATTTAGAACAAATTTTAAAGAAAAATAGCAAATCTTTCAAAAAGCAAACAGAACTAAAATCAGGATTCTTCAGGCAAATGTGTCGTACACAGCACAGTTTGGAAAGTTAAGTGTGTGAGAAAACTAGAACACGTAACGGAGCGGGATGGACGGATGGATGAAGCTGAAGCAGCATTGCATCGCTATGGAGATGGCAGGCTGGCCCTGGGTGTTAGGCTTCAGACAAGGGCAGCTTCCAGAAAAATAAAACAAAATTCTGTTGGGGGGGAAGACAAAGAAGGGAGTTGATAAAGCCAGAGAGAAATTAAAACTTGGTCTTTCTTCTTCCTCTATGAAGAAAATTAGGAAGTTGATATTTGGACTAGAGTAACTATTTCTGACCAGCATCCCCGCTTTGAAAGCACGCTCCCCATAACTTAACTTGTCCCTCAGTTTTGAATTCTCTCCACACAAAGCTTTTGCCAGGTCTGATACTGGTCTGTGCCCCCAGGCCATGGCACGATCTGCTGCGTTCCACCATGTGGGGAACAACCCATTGCTTCCTCTCTAGCCTCTGATCAAGGCTGAGGCTTACAAGGAGGTTGCCATGGTTCATCAGCGGCTCCATGTGCACTTGCCTTCTCTCAAACAATTTTGAGTGGGCCTCACAGCTCCTTTAACCGCAACAGCCTCGCTCACCCTGGCTAAGAAAACACATTTATCAACTCAGCTGCCATGCAGAAACTTGTTCGTGAATCCTTAACTACCGCGATGCTCAGTACCCTGGAATGGAAATGTTACAACTCTAAATTCATTGTACTGAAAAGATGAAAGTTTTGGACCAAGAAAACCTTTTCACCATTGACACTACCTCATTAACTAAGCTAAATAACCAGACTATGTTAACCATAACAGTTTGAAAACTGGGGGCCAGCCACATTCAGAGGAAAATGAGTTCACTGACCTGGCTAGTTCATTGAAGCATTTCCCGCTTCATGATGAGTAGTAGTTTATTAGTGCCTGAGTTTAGTTGAAACCAGATGTTTCTGATTTTTTGAAGACAACCTTACTGTGATGGCTCTGGCAGCCTGTATTTCCCTTCAGCCCTAGGTGTATGTGCAGTTTGGGAGTCAATTAGGCTACGGATCAGCTAGTAAAATTGTTCATAATTCATGATCTACGCTATTTGCTGAGCATAAGATTACATCACTCATTTGAGACACTGAAGATCACAATGTCTTCTTACATTTATATCAAACCTCTATTACCTAACAGCTCTTGACCTTTTCGCTTGTCTGTAGCGGGAGGGGCTGTTGCCTTGTAGAGGGGGCACGTTTCCTACCTGTGAGAGAAACTCTCAGGTCAGTTAAACCAGCATAAATCTACCATAATTCTTTTACATTAATCGAACCTTCACATTTACACTATTGTGGCAGAGAGACAGAAATACGTTAACGACACCTCAAAACTAAGCAAATCAAACGTGCAGCTTTCATTCCCAAATCCCAGGCTGCACCACATTGCAGGAAACTGTCCTACTCTGGCTGGATGCTGCTGGACCTTTTGATGCTGCGGGACAAGACATGAGAGACAAAGAAAGAGAAAAAAAAAAATGTCTTTCCCCCCCCCCCCCCCTTGCTGCTGTATGCTTGCCTCATGCTGACCGCAGAGGAAATGACAACCAGATGCCCCTGTGACCCACCGTTCCCCCGAGGTGACCAATCCAAGTGTAACATGTGGTCACCTCATTTGGGAAGGAGCCAAAGCCTGTTCTCTTTAATTGGCCAAATGGTCCCCTACAGCTGCAACAGATTAGGGACAAATTCTCTTCAAATAATGCTGTGCTTTCTCTCCCCCCACACTTTTATTTGGGGGGTGTTGGGGAGAAATCATGCCTGGAGAAACATGTGCACATACACACAAAAGTTAAGTTAATAAAAGTGTCAGGTAGGCAAACAAAATACCATTTATTATTCAACGGCAATAAAAGACCACATTGATGTGTATAAGGAATCGGGCAACCAGGGAGCTCGAGAGAGAGGGAGGGCAGTTGTATCTCATGAATCATTACAGAAGTTTGCTCTGATCTTTAATACCAGACTTGGTGACTTTAGGAAGGGGGCAAACATTTGTAATTTCAAGTCCTAAGCTCTATCTTTCCAGTTCTACAGCAATTCATGGCTGAAAGAGAATGAAACCAGCACGGCTAGAACAACAATTTGCAGTAAAAAGTCTAAGCTGTGAGAGCCATCCCAGAAGGGACTTTCATTTGGCCTTGCCTGGCCTGCCAGTGAGCTCTGTTAGGAGTTATTTTAAAGAATAAAAAGAATCTTTTAAAGAATAGAATTTTAAAGATAAAGGCATCTTCAGGGCAGAGGCAGGTTGTTCATTTATCTAGAGATCCACTATCTGAGACACTTCTGATGGAATGGCTATATTTAGCAGCCATTCAGCTGGCAAATAAGTGCTCCGCTATTCATTATAAACTCAAATTTTCATGAAACAAAGCTCATTTTCTTAGACTTTGCAGAAGCTGAGATTTAATGCAGTCTTTTTTTTTTTTCCTCTCAGACACTTCTTACTGTGTTTTTCTTTCATTGTTTGGTCTTAATCTTGGGTGTGGAAATTAACTCTTTAGCGCACATATGTAGAACATACTGAGGACGTACCTTGGGGGAAGGAGTTGCCAAGAGTTCTGTACCAACAGTTCTGGAGCCCCAAACAGACACCGGACTGTTCTTGCTGCGTAGACTCCTTTGCATCCTCACAGAAAGCTTGTAAGTTTTTGGAGATCCATTCATAAAGTCCAGTGTAACTTAACGGTTATTGTTTCCGCGTAAGGCTAAGGAAATGTCATCTTCCTTTACCGATGGCCTATTAGGAAACTGAGTGCAACACCAGTGCAGGGTGTGAGAATGACCATACAACTAACATTCATTCTACTCCTTTCGGAAAAAAAGAGTAACATACTTTACTCTTGCCACGTCCACTCTTGTGCTTAGTTAATAAGAATTGTTTGTTATTTTATTTAGAGACTGATTTGACAGCCCAATGCCATTAGGGCACATTTTAGTATAGTCATTACAGGAAACACGTTCACATACTGTACGGTTAAAATAGTTATACAATTATAGCTAATGTTCCAACTGAATTTTTCTAGATATCTTCCACACCTACTCCATGGATTAGAGCCCTTGAAGACAGGATCAATCATTCATAACAATCCAACTGGGGCTGTTGCTGTGCCTTAAATAATCATAAATTAAAAAAATAATCTGCAGATAGATTTGTTGTTCATTTAACTGGAAGGAGGAATCTTAGTAAGAAGTGGAAAACTTGGAATTTGAGAACAAATATCTGTATGTGGGTCAGCAATATGAATATGTTCGGCTCCTAGTAAGATTTGAAAGTGCTCAGAGCTACGGACTTTGCTTGAAGACCTTTTCTACCCTCAAAAGATTAGACAGAACGAGAAAGCTCCTCTTGCTTTGGATTATCAGACTGTTTAATCCTCCCAACTCTTATTAATTATCTCATGTGTTCATTTCCCCAAAAAAATATCTTCTGAGGAGGGAGGGAATCAAAGAACAACAAAGGATGAAATAAGTCATTGTGGAGATAAGATCTTTTAGAAGATTTGCAATACTTTCAAGAAACCCCTCTAGTACCCTCTGTCCACACACAGAGGTATTTTATTTTCCCTTCACTGCATACGTTAGCGTTAACTGGGTTTGCATGTATCTGTTGTAGGTAAAAATATATATATACACTAATAAACATTTTGAATTTTTTCCTCCATTTATTTTAGAGCAATGCACAGTCTCCTCAGCCTGACAATTCATAGGTATTTACTGTGCATTCATCACATAAAAAACAAATGTAATGTCATGTATCACTAAATACAGCCTTTTCCTCGGGCAGCAAAAGGGTTTTACATCATTTTTCAAACAGGGTGCCAAAGGGGTGGGAATGGGATGAGCCAGCACAAGCTCACATCATTCTCAGGTTGCTATCCTTCCATAAGCAGGCAGAGGAAGAAAAAGGGCACTCTGTGCCGGAAATATTTGCCTCAATGATTCAAGCATGACGAGACCCTTTGGACAAAACCCGTAGGCTCAGGTATGCTGATGTTTTCCTGTACTCAGCTAAACTTGAAGTATTTTACATTGGGAACAATGACACGGAGAAATGCTTTGGTAGACACCTGTTTATCAAACCTACCATCTCTCCTCCACTGTTACCAAGCAGAACTTGTTCACATAGGCATTTATCTCATTAAAATGTTAATTATATCCATTCTATATGCCTACCAGCATTTTGTCAAATACAGGACTGCATCATCCAGAAGCAAACCATCAAAGGCAAAAGCAAAATTCATAAATGTGTACAATGCAAAATATACTTAAGGGGTTTTCCCTTCCTACTCCTGGTTTACTGAGTGTACAGAACCATGTGCAAAATCCAATTAGATACACGGGCAATTGAAAATCTAGCTTTGAAGTTCCTGTGACAAACCTATTTCGTACTGGCCTATAATCACAGTTCACAAAAGACTACGTGATAACAGACTGTCAGTTTATCTTCTCATTACACATCATAAATATAGATCTTGAGCTTTTTCCATGGTGATATCCAGGTTGAATTAGTTAAAAAATAGCATAGCTTTGCGCTATTTTTGTCTTTTTTTTTCTTCTCCCTGTCCTGCAGCCCTGGCCACAAAGTTCACACTGTTCTGCTATGGCATTGGTTGGATCAGTTTGGCCAAACCGCAGGACCACAGAAGAAACAGCAGACTCCATCTGCCTCGTGCTCTCAGGAGGCAGTACGAGTTTCACGCGTGCCTTCACTCCGCCTGCAGCAGCCGTGCTCCTGCAGTCAGGGAGGCAAGAGTGACATCCACCCCGTGACGTTTGCTATGTCTGGTTTTCATACTTCGTTCTTACCTCCTTACCTTGTCTGGAGCTTTTTCAACACTTTTGGGTCACAGTACCATAGAGAATGACTGCATGGGGTTTTTTTTTTTCTTTTTTAGTCCAGAACAGTAAGAGCTTTTCTACAAATGATTATCTTGGACACGTATGATTCTTGACCCATTTTTTTATTACAAATAAAATCAATTTTATGCAAATACAATCTCACATTGAAAACACACTACATTTATATTTTTTGATTCTTTGAAGGTAAAAAGAGCCAACTTTTTGCTGATATTATTGCATAAAATACACTTTTGGGAGCAATTCATTTTTAGTAATTCAAAGCGTGCGAAAACTGACCTGTATTTGTGGATTAGACTCTAGTTCTAACTATTGGTATCTTTATTTTTAAATATTTTTTAAAATATATTTTTGTGAAACTCCCAATTTTTAAATATGGGATACAAATATGATGTAGATGCAGAGATGGGTTTGTTTTGCTTTTTGGCTGATAAAGTCCATACTTAAAAATATGGCTCTGCAGTGCTGGATGTCAGGGTGCCTGTCTTAATAAATTGATAAATATGCTACCACAGCAATCAATACAGTCCTTACACTGCTATCAATAATACCCAGCCTGTGACATTCCCGGGATGTTTTTCAGCTCGCCTCGTCCGATGGGCACTGTGAATAATGATTCTACCGCAAAAGGGTTTTGGTCCTGCCACCACTCAGGTCTGCGCTGGCTCTGCAATCCCTTTCAGCAGGAGTGGCGCAGGACTCAGCCATGCAGGCTGAGCTTCAAGTCCAGGGCAGCTCCGTATTTCATTTTGTGATACACAGAATTGGCCGTCGTTCTCTTCTGGATAGATCCAGCCACGCAGGGAGGTTCCTCAGGGGATTAGGGGATGTCCGTGTGGGCAGCTGGGAGGTAAGGGTTATCTACTTCATTCCCCAGAATGAAGGATAAGCCAATAACCATTTGTTAAAGCACAGTTAACAGATTTCAGAGAGCGAGCTGCTCATGGCAGTTGTTATTCTTCTTACAAAAGCATCACAAAGCAAGACAGCATATAATTGAGGATAACTAGTGCTTTGTAGAAAAGTATGGAAAAAGCGAGCAAATCCAACAGGCCAAATCCTATGCCAGAACTAATACAATTCTTTCGTGCCTTCTCAAAAAACTAGGGAATTCTGCTCAGTTCTGCTGACTCTTACCAGTGCCATACGCTGTAACACCCATCCTTGGAGAAGGTTACTGTATAAATGTGGTTTCTCCCAGAAAACGTGCCAAAAATCTCTCTATAGAATGTCATTACTTTTTGCAGAATTCACCAGTCTATAACACTATATGGCCATGAAGTTTTGCAGTGAACTCCAGATCAATTGCAGCTCTTGACATTTATCTA
Organism: Aptenodytes forsteri; assembly: GCF_000699145.1. Taxonomy (NCBI): domain Eukaryota; kingdom Metazoa; phylum Chordata; class Aves; order Sphenisciformes; family Spheniscidae; genus Aptenodytes; species Aptenodytes forsteri. Next base: position 2,518,492 of record NW_008794625.1, on the reverse strand, counting down.
ACTTGAATGCTAGAGAATATACTTTTTGGTTTGATTCGTATCTGTTACCAGCTAAATGGATCAATAAGGCTTTTTCTTTCTTTTTTCAGTGAGAGAGGGTCTACACTTGACATCTTCTTTTAAAGTTGGGCAGACAGTTTCATTCAAACTGCAATGCTCAGCAACCTCTGATATTCTAGCAGTACCCAGCTGCTCTTCTATTGTTAAGGGATGGTTCAAATCTTTATAATAAAGCCTTCTTTTTTTCTTTTTTTTAAACAAATTTAAAATGCAGCTGTAAAAATTGCTTTGGGATGAACCTTGGCATGCTGAGCTGACTGCTAGCCTCTCTTTCTCTTGCCTACCCCTCCGCCTCTTTAAAATTTGAATTTAGATTTACTCTGCCTGGAGATAGAGGAAGGAAAGCAACTAATAAAAATAACCTATTCCAAAACTAATAGGCATACACCAAGCCATCAGATATCAGGAATGTGGGTTGACTATATATTAAAAAAAACATATTAGATAACATATATTTGCAAGTGTCAGACCCCAAAGTCTTCACAACATTAAAAGAAAAGATGTAACAGGTAGGTTGATGTTAAAGGTCATACATCTGAAAAAGATCCTCCATCACCACGTCAGGATTCTCCTTCAGACCATCTCTACAGCAGTTGATGGAGCCGCTCTGGGTACTGAGGAGGTAGTCAGGACTGAAAGTACTGCAGCAGTGTACTTTAATATATTGATTTTATCAGCAGCAGGTCAATACAACTATGTATACTGTACGTTATGTTTCAATAGATCAGAAGATACCATCGTATGACTGTTTCAGTGCCCCTGCTTCCTCAACAGTGAGTTCCTTCTCCACAGTAATGCAAAACAGAGCTATTAAAGAGGTAGACAGTTAATTGTCATGGATATATTTTAGAAAAAGGGTAATAATATGTGCTGTCAGTGTGATGTATTCTCAATGGCTACGGCGCTGATACAATCAGCAAACTACATAAGGTTCAGAGTTAGCCTTCACCAGCGCTGGAAGTAATTAGCTATCAAATTGATCTCCAACTATTAGAGCCCACGGATAGGATGCCTTCTGTCAAGTATACAACTAGCTATTCCAGCAGCCTTTCTTTATGCCTGAAGCATTAGGATGCACGGGAAAGGACCCTCAGCTTTAATCCAGAATTTCCATGCTTTTGTAGATTTAATTAAGATTGTGCTTGGTCTGAAGAGAAATGCAGAGTTTTGTACTTGCTATTCACACCCGTATTTGCTAGCACCTATTAGGATTATGAGTATCAAATACCAAATGCTAAATGGCGATATCTTAAGTCGTAAAACATTCATAGAAAGAAAATGGCTTGTTTTGTTTCTGAAAGAAAATGCCAAAAGTTGTATTTGCCAATGTTAAAGGCCTCAAAAGATGTTCTGAAATCTCAGCACAAGTAGCTGTACTGAGATTTCACCTGACACGCACGCATTACATACCTCAGGAAAAGAACCTATTTGTGAAACTTCCTTAGCACCAGGTGGCATGGCATCCTCTCTCTGACAGCAGCACACGGCTTATATCAGGGTGACACAGGTAACAATACAATGGTCAATTGTAAAACAGTCCGTCAAACAACAAAGTCAATCATAATCAGGATATGCTTTGTCACAGATAGATCTCAAGTCCTTTGTCTCACCTATCATATCACTGTTCACCGATAAAAAAGATTTGGCCTTTTACAAACCATTATTATGTTTTGCCTTGAACAATACCTTGCAGCAGTGAGTTCCACAAGTTAATCTAAGACAACATACTTCATTTTCCATTTACACATCACTATTTTGAACACATTAAAGAAAATCAGAAGCATTCTCAGTAATACTCACTTCATGTTTCTTCATAAATAGATATATACACAGTCTTGTTCATATTGCTTCAACCACTCCTGTTTAACAGACTTAATCATTCCCTTCCTTCTCTGTATGGGAAAGACTTCATAACTCTTCACATCTTTAATCATTATTTACTCCTAAACTTCAAAGTTATATTTTTAAAACATATTTTCTTCCTTAGAGAATTTTCTTGTAACTTACTCATGTGATGGAAATATCAGTATTTTGCTGATAGAAATGCTAAAGTATCAAAGCTAATCAAAGGACAGTTCTACAGTGAAGTAACTCCTTAATTGTTTTTTTAACTGTTTCTGTGCTCAGTTATATTTTTAAAACATATTTTCTTCCTTAGAGAATTTTCTTGTAACTTACTCATGTGATGGTCAGTATTTTGCTAATACAAGTTAAATGCTAAAGTATCAAAGCTAATCAAAGGACAGTTCTACAGTGAAGTAACTCCTTAATTGTTTTTTTAACTGTTTCTGTGCTCTTTATTAAGTTATTCTGAGCTTTGCACCTGAAATTATGCCTTACATCAAGGGTCCACGGAATTATGATATTGCGGTGCTTCTGCTGTGAAATTCTTATCCCAGAATTTTTATGGCTTGAAGGGATAGATACATATTCCCAGTCCTTTTCATTTCAGAGAGCTAATCTAGGACAAAATCCAGTGGCTTTCATCTTCTATGTAAAATATATAAACTGTGGAATCCGGGCAATAGAGTGGTTTATGTTCTGTGCAGACGGAAAAAGATTACAGTGCTGCAGCACGGCAGCAGCCAGAGCTGCATGCAATGCATACCAAAGACAGCTACAAGGGCATCTCTGCTTATTCTTTGCACTAGAATGTATGAACAGTGCAGTCTATTGCTAAGCCCCAAGATGAACGTTACAGTTAAAAAAAGGGGGAAACCATTACTTCAAACTTGGCGAAAATATATATGTATATATACTTAGTTGATAAAGTAATAATGTGAAAACTTATAAATGAGTACAGCTGACATTTAAAACTTCGCAGCCTTTGAGCCGAAGCTTTGCAGAATAGGTATTCCGCGCAGCGGTAATATAGCATGACAAGAAACACAACAAGCTGAAGCTGATAATTAAGTTCACTTTAACTTTGCATTAGGAAGCTTGGGTCAGGTACTTACAATCTAAAGGCTCGCCAGTATTTGGGTTAAATGAACTGTTCCGTATAGCTGTAATCATGATGTACAACACAATTTTGGCCATGGCCATTTCCTCTCTGTCAGAAATCCATCCACAGTTGCAGTTGGAACCCATGTGCATGCGAGGATTGATTTCTTGACATTTTGTCAGTGCCACTTCTCCCTGCATGACTGCTGATCTGATTAGAAAAAGAAATTTGCCTCGGTGGAAGGCATGTGTTCCATTTCCTGCCCCTGGCAGCAACCCGCTCCACAGGGTTCCACCAGCAGCTTGCGTTCAGCAAGTCCCTCCTCCGCCTTGCCCTCACCCAGAGCCAGGAAAGAGGAAGAAAAAGTTGTTAAAAAACAAACAAAGAGAGAGAGGGAGAGGAAAATTCAAGTAAACAGCCTGAGAAATTAAGAGAGGCTGAGAATAAATCTCCATCCCTAATCGCTTTTCACCTTTTTTAGAGCAGATCAGATTAGATTAGCCTGATTTTAACACTCACATTTTGGTGCAGAATGGCATATAACAACAAAATTTAAATGGCAGGGGGGAGAAGAGGGGAGGGAGACAATGAACTCCCATGCCAGAATTTTAGCAATATTGTGAATAGAAGGCAACGCTTTCTCAGATTTTGGTTATTGTGCATTGTAAGTGATACCAGCTCAATTTCACTTGCTGAGCGGCTGAAGAACAGCTAGCAGAAAACTGGAATGAGCCCTAAGCAACTGCCCCAATGACAGTCGTCATAAAGCTGGGAAAGCAAGGCTACTTCCAAGCTAGCCCTCATTAATTGTTCCCACACCATCTTTGCTGCTTAACACAAGCTGTTGCAGCCAGCAGCTTATTCCATTAGGTTGTGAGAGAACAAATTAACCCTGAAAGACACCGAGAACAGTAGAAGATGGAAGAGGAGGAGGGAAAGAAAAGAGGGGAACAGGGACTGAGAGACGAGGAGGCCCTTGAATTAGCTGGATTTACCATTCAGTCTTATAGTCTTTAGAATAAGTGCCACAGTCACTGCTACGAAGAAAGGGGAAAAGGAGGAGGTGGCGTACAATCATCTAACTTCTTAATGTGGTTTTTTCAGAGGCATTTTTAATTAAAATTAAAAAAGCAGGAACTTTGTTACAATCGTATATTCACATGTTTAAAATCTGCTTTGTATTAATGCAGAAGATTGACTCAGCCCAAGTTAAAAGCTTTTTATACACGCAGGCATTAAACAGAAGTATAAGAACTTGCAAGTTTGTGGTGGCAGGAGGACACAGCAGATGACAGGTGTCCTAAAACGTTCTCCCAGTCCCAAGACATAACTTGTTTAAAGCCAGTCTGCAGGTTTCTGAAACAGAGAACTGTTGGGCCGGATTCTGATATACTAGACACCTCTTTCATGGGATCTAGGCTTTGTAACTAGAGATACGCTGTTCTGGAGAGCATTCCCAGGCGGGTGTCTGACATTGAGCAAAAGACAGTATTTGGAGCTATAAAGGTCTAATTCAAATCTTGAAAAGAGAGGCAGGGTTTATTATCTACAGGCTTATTTAGCCTTTAATGTACATTATTGGCAGCATTCTCTGCCCACGCTAAATATATCAGATGTATCTGAGATCAAAGCTAGATTGCTTTGTTTACTCAGAGAATGAACAAAAAACCAACAGCAACCACAACAAAAGGAATCAAATCATGTAATCTGCTTATAAGTAGTAACTACTTCCATGGAAGTGAGAGGGGAAATCCTCTGTGTCATCAGATCACAAACCAAATTACAAAATCCCAAATGAACACCCACTGGCACATAAAGTTAAGAGAGAATACTGTTTTGAATTCACCCCCCAAAACCAATTCCATCTCTAGTCTCCATCTCCCATTACAGTTTCCCTCAGGTGTGGCAAATTGGATGGGGTCCACGAGAGCCAAAAGCAGGGCTGAGAATACCAACCCTTCTCATCTAAAATGAAAATATTTTTACTTATAGACAAGTCTGGACTGAATGCAAAAGGTGGAAGTTTTCATACCTCATTGCCAATGCAATGAGCCTTGTAAAACCACCTTTAGCACGGCAAGAAAAGAGAAAAAACAAGGAGGAAAAAATATTCTTCATTAAGCTAAGGTCAGAACAATACTGCATTAATAAAGAAAAGGAAAAGCATTTGCTTGAGCTGCAAAACAAAGAAGGTGACAAGGCTGTTACATTACAACTGCATCACAGCTCAGTGACTTACGTGCATCGACTTGCTGGTTTCAGCCCGGTTGCTAGAGGAGAGCTGTTTTGTTTGGTGGACACCTACTGCAAATGGCAACATCAGGAGCTTTGAGTGGACAGAAAGACTACGCTTCCTCCATCTCAGAGGTGGTCCTTTTCGTGATATTTGAAGGACACAGATGAGGTACTTTAAGTAAACTTTTGCATTTATTTATTTTATAAATGAAATCAATGTTTGTAGCTTCTGATACTTTTCATGAATATAAAATCACTTTGAGAAAAAGAATATTTATATAGAACTATAAATGAAAATTAAAAGAGAGCCACTGATGAGTTACTGAAACAAGATTACATGTCCGTAATTTGGAAGTAATGATTGTGCTGAATTAAAATAATTCTAACTGGTTTAAAGACTTTCAGAATGAATGGCAAATTGATAATAAGCGATTTCACTTTGATAGCATTACAATGGCAGTGATTCTTTCAAATCAATTCCTATTTCCTCCACAAAAGAGGTTTGCAGATAGTAATTGCAGAAAACACATCTTTACTGTCAGAGCAGATCAGCTTTTGTCTCTGAAATTGGATCAGCTCACCTTCTTCAATTGCTATTTCCCATTGAACTATAAAGCAGTGCAAGTGTTACATAGCTGCACAGTGGGATTGTACCGGGGGGGCCCTGGGAAGAAACAATGGGACTGCTGTATGATCCGTGCACGCAAAGTGCACAATGCGCAATCTGGAACCCTGTTGTTTTTAAGGACAATGCTGACTGAACCAGGTATTTTAGACAAGCCTGGAAAATAAGCCAAAAGGAAACCAACTTTTATCTGTGGAGGTCAAAAGCTTAAGAGACACTGTTACCTTTCAGCATGACTCCTGAAGAAGCAAGTCTGTATAATATCAGTATCAGTCTGTCAGGCATCTTAGTCCTTTCAAAACTACATTTGTTAGAGACTGAAGTTTTCCAGGGGTGAATCCTTTAAAAGCTCTGACCTTCATATGCTAACACAAACCATGCAATATCAGCAGCAATGTCTTTGGTGCAATGCTAGCAATATATCATTCGTGACTTAAGAAGCCGTTGCTTGTCAGAGAGGAGGCAACACAACAAAGTCAGGTCATGTAAGAAGGCAACATTAGCAGCTCTACAAGAGAAAAAGCAAATAGCAAAAGGCATCAAGAGAAAAAGAATAAGCAATAGTAAGCACCACGAAGGAAAAAGCACGGCCGAAGCATGTTTCTGGTGATTACATGGGCATGTGAATGTTTCTGAGATTACATCAGAAGCCCTCCTACATTTACCAAAAATCGACAACAAATCTTCTTTCCACCCCTCTTCTTGCATTTGCAAGAAATCAAAATGCTTAAAATGAGGTATTTCACAATCTTCCAAATCGCTGGGGGGTTGCATGATCCAAGATCATGGCAACTACAGAGTTCAGTGTACAAAATAGGAAATCAAGAGCTATCATTATTTCACTACCTCTTAAAGATAAGGTTCAGTCAACTTCTCAGCACACACAGCAACTGCACCAGCTGCTAGCTTGAAAGGGTGCTGGCTTTCCAGAAAGAGAGAACACTGATTGCATATAACGTATTGGGATTTTGAATGAAAGACAGGATGCCAGTGAAGCTTTTGGGACATACTGTGTTATGGTTTCTAATGTGAACCTCTCATGTCCAGCCTTGGCACTGAATGTTTCGTGGTAGTGGGAGCTGGCCTATCCCACCTAGACAATTAGTGGTTTCTTCTCATCAGCAGCTATGCAGATTGGCCATGACTGAAGCTCTCCCCAGATACTCCTTACACACTGTTCTTTGTCTACAGCATTTACAAAAAGACTAATTTCACCCATAATCCTCTGAGTTCTTGCTTCTTACAGATTTCCATAAAAGCTGCGGCAAAGGAAGTCTCCTTTAAATTGGCCTTCACGAATGACCCAAACAAGCCTTTAGAGGTTACTAAGGCATGCTGTTTGCAGACAGTCCCAGTCCAGCTGAACGGCTCACAAGCATGTTCCTTTGCACTGCAGTTTCAGCAACGTTACTGCAGCATAAACCACACATCCCCCGTGGCCACTCTTCAAGAAAGGAAAGGCAATTGCCTGGAACAACATCATAAAAACAATGTTGGACATCAAAGACTGGGAGAACTTCCTGAATCCTGTGTAGGGCCATCAGTGGGAGGTCTTATGGTCTGGTAAGGGGAATCACTGCTCTCCAAGATCATATGTCATCACCCAATACAAAATGTAAATATTTTCCTAGAATGGCAAGCGATTGAGGAGACAAAGTAGCTGCTCAGACAACTGCTTCAGGACTCTGATATCAGTTCTCTGTTCAATTCCTGAATTTGCTGGTCTTGTGGCATGTCTACCAACAGCACTGCTCAGGCTTTGCTCTTCTACTACAAGCTGAACAAGGAACATCATCTACAAAAGTCAGATGATTAAAACCACTTTTCATTCCTTTCAAATTGAAGGGTGGTTTGTCAAGGGCAATGCGACAGAATGAAAGGAATGGATATGTGGTAATGGACACTGAGCACTCCCACCTGACAGCAATGCAGGAAGAGTTTCTGGTTGGTGAGTTTAGGGGGATAAGAAGTTGTTTTTCCATAGGTTCCATTTGCCTTGAAGGGAGCAAAATAAACCTCATGCATTGTAGATTCTAGCACAACTTAAATAACAGTACAATACAGGGCAGAATGTTTTGGTTTAGTAATATAAGTATTTTTCTGACTGTAAAAAAAACCCTGGAAGATTTTGGCCGGCTCTGCTCATGACTTTCATTCCTTCCATATAAAGTTTAGGCTAAGCAAAATATTGAAGAATTGTGTTTCACTGCTGAAATGAATAACACTCATTAAATGCACTTCACCATGCAAACCCACTATTGGGTTTGGCAACAGCAGGGAGGCATACTGAAGATCCCTACGCTACTTAAGTGCACAGTGAAGATGTCTTGAAGTGAGAAGAGAATGAGGTTTCCAAGGTACAGCACGTAACAGGCAGTGGTGCTCAGTAAGTTAATTGCAGTCCTCTCCCAGCTATCCCACTGACTTACTGCGTGTCTTCAAGCTGGTTAACTTTTCACTCTCCATTTTTCTGTCTTGTCAATTTATACTGCCATGCTTTGGGCCACCAACTCTTGCATTCTGTGGTGGTATAACTATAGACAAGATCAAGTCAGGGCCCGTTGGTGCTACTGTAATAGATACAATAGGTAATAACGACTTTGCAGGCTACAGGTAAGCGTAGATGGTACAGGAAAGAGTAGATAAATGATGCACAAATAGGAATTCTCTTCCTTAGAAGTCTGTCTGGTCAGTATATCGGAAAATAGAGAAGGATAGAAACAGCAGTAATTGATAAGCAGCGTGAAGTCTGCTGTTTTCTCTCTTTGTCTGTCATTCTTATTAGCTCCAATAAGAATACTGCACATTAATTTCTTGTTCATTGAGAGGCAACAGACCTTTTTGTATTATTAGCTTTTAAATTTGTCACATAACACCTCTTCCTCTCCCCCTCTTTCTTTGTTCTTCTTAAGTTGTCATTCAGCGCTCCCAGCACTGTAGCAGACCCATACTGTGGAAGTAACTGTCCCCAAATCATGGGTCAAGCCAGGGTCATTTTGAGTTTTACACATCCCCATTGGTTCTTTTGCTTGGAAATCCAGGAGTGTTATTGCATTATTATGCCATCACAAGCACAAAGTAACCCCTCTGAAGTAAATGACATTAGAGTAGACCAAAATGACAATACTTACTACCTACTATTGAAAGAAGGTAAATTTTTATCAACACGTAATGCCAACTCCTAACGGTGCTGGTATATTATGATAAGAGGAGGCTTTGAAATCATATTCTGAGGAACAAAAATGCATATGCTGTTGAGATTGAAATACAACATTTCTTCCTTCCCCGTGCAGAAAGCAGTTTAGGAAGGTGTCCCACGGGCTCCAGTGAGAGGGGATGGTAAGGGCAGCAGTGCCATGGTTTTAACTTACCCTCTTTTTGATGCCTGCAATCACTTTCCAAGTCTTGATTTTCAAGTCACGCTTTCTACCAAAACCTGGCTTGACCCATGATTTGGGGACAGTTACTTCCACAGTATGGGTCTGCTACAGTGCTGGGAGCGCTGAATGACAACTTAAGAAGAACAAAGAAAGAGGGGGAGAGGAAGAGGTGTTATGTGACAAATTTAAAAGCTAATAATACAAAAAGGTCTGTTGCCTCTCAATGAACAAGAAATTAATGTGCAGTATTCTTATTGGAGCTAATAAGAATGACAGACAAAGAGAGAAAACAGCAGACTTCACGCTGCTTATCAATTACTGCTGTTTCATCCCAAGGTCTGTAAACTAGTTGTGCTTAGAAAGTTAAAGATAAATGGTATTGATTTAAGCACATTACTAATAGTACCTTCGTTGTAGCAATTGGATTTCACCCAAAATTCTGTTGCACCTAAATTATTCTGTCATACTGGCTGCTCCTGTAAAAATGCAAATTTGTCTTCTAAAAGCAGGATATATTGTGCCAAGTATCCCCATAGCATTTATGACCAAAAATATTTTATAAAATGTCTG
>NW_008794625.1:2505332-2508666 GCF_000699145.1 Aptenodytes forsteri | reverse complement strand
TAAAAATGTCTGGATATTTTCAAATAGTATTCCAATGGGCTGTCAAATTTATAGTTAAAAAAAATCATAATTCAGAGCTGTAAGGTAATAAGAAGTTGTGCTATGGCTATGGACAGTTGAAACCCACCAGCAGATAAGAAAACAAATTTGGAAGAAATACAACCCTTTTCAATTGCCTGTTTTCTACGATTGAAATGTGAAATATGTATTATTTAAACAAAGAAACTGAGTGCCTACCTGGGGCAGGGGGAGGAATTTCCCTAAGCAGTTATTTCAGTTATCCACCTGTTTTATCAGAAGACTGCCATTCTGCTCGAGCAGCAGTACAGACACACCAAGGACCCACACCCCTACACTGGTGTAAATGCAGAGCATTCCACTCCTCTGAGTACAGTTACTCCGTTGTGCACTAGCAGAATTCAGAGCATTCAACAGAAGGGTCAAACAAAGCAGCTACTAAAGTCTACGGGACCTTTAGCGCAGGATGAGGCTGCAATTGCGATAACAGTTCAAGAGGATTCGACGTTGCATTTGAACTGACGATAACGGAGTACAGATGGAAAAGCAATTCTCCCACAAGCTGCATGTGGTTAAGACAAAGAGCTGATGCATCAAGATCCTGTGGGATAAGCAGTGACTAACTACCATATTTATCTTAATTCAGCAAGCCTCCCTGCTTAGAGGTTTGGGTTCTTTTAATCAGGGATCAGAGTGTTTGTAGCTGTCTAGTCAGTTTACAGTTTTTACCATCTTAGCAGCTTTAAATGGTTTCCAGTATCCTGGAATTCTCAGCTAGAACTGACTGAGCTGTGCCGAGCTTGTCACCCTGCCTCCAACTTCAGGCATTCAGGCCTTGTACTTTCAGCAACTCATTGTAGTCCTGGCTGCAATGGAACAACGGTAGGGTGTGCAGCTCTTGACAAGAAAGCAAGAGCCTGTGGAACGACCAGGCTCATACCTATCATTGCGTAAGACACTTTTCTACCAAAGGAGGTGTCTGTTCTTGGCAACGGGCATCACATAGCTGCCCTACAGAAGAAATAATGGGAGGCTCCTGGCTTGCCAGGGGCTTTTAGGGTCTTGCATCCAACCTTCTCTTTTTGGTAGCTCAGCACCTCCTGCCCCACACTGCAGTCACATGGAGATCCCAGTCAGTAGCTGATCCCTTAGCCGAGGGTCCTTAAAGACAGCAGCACTCCAGATAAGCAGAGTGGGGGATCCTAAGTTAGGTAGGAAAATATAAAAAAATTTTTGCAGAAGATGAAAGGAAGTTAGGTGGAGCAGGATTTGGAGGAGGCATTAGAAAAGCAAAGGATGCAATATCAAGGTGGGAGCAGTGGCCACAAGGATCCTGCAATTATACTTGACACGCGAGAGGAGCAGAGCTAAGGTGATGGGTGACCGGTAAGTAAAGCAAAAAGACTGCGTGACAAGTGGCACTGAGCCACTACTGCTAGTAATGTGGCTGCAAGGAACTCTCCATAAAGTTATTCAAACAGTGACCTGCACTGAACATATGCTGCCTTGGTTGCAGGCGAGCAGAACCCAGGCTAGGCAGCTGAGAGACAGTGCTGTGAGCTGCAGTCGGAACAGGAGTCAGGCATGGGACAAAGCATGGAAATTAAAGAACCTGAAATGAAGTGAAGGCAGAAAGTAATCATGGTTCGGGGGGAGTGATGCCGTAGTGTGTAGTAAGAACAGGTGCAGAGAAGAGCATTAAATAAATGTTTGTTCATCAGGAATAGTTTACCACCGCATACATCACAGAGAAAGATGCAGAAAGAATAAAACATTATCATCAGCCACTTCAGCAACTTAAGGGAAACTCATGTACATAACTTTCAAAATCCTTTTAAAAAGTATTATAAAGAGACAAAATTAAATACCATAGACCAGAGCCTCAATCACATTAGTGGATCAACAGCATTTTTGTGGTTAAGTCTTTCAAATCTAGTTTTACTTGTCTCCAAAGGATCCTTAAAAGGACTTTTTAAGTTAGCTCTGCTAGCTTTGGCTAACTGTACAGAGCAGAGAATTGATTGCATTCCTACAGAAATGCCCCTAATAACTCCTTAGAATGAGCTGTGGCATTTTTCCACTAATTGTAGAAATAACTAATGGGCACCTTGAGCATGTGTTATTTATCTGTGTGCCAATTTTAAGAGATTTCTGCTGTGAAAAACTACAAGGCAGTATTTACTCTAGAGCACACACTCTGCGCCAGTAAAAATAAAATGCCCATTGTGAACTGGAAAAATAAAAAGGAATTTTTATTACGTGACTGTATTATCATTAAAGATACAAAATCCTGTGTTAGCTCCCCAAAGGACAGGGGATTAACCTGAGTTCAGTTTTCCTTGTACAAGTTCTCAGAAAGGTGGTGGGAACCATAAGAAATTGTATTCCAAGGATCATAACTCTCCAAGGGAGAGACACTAACCCAAGTAGATTTGGATTGTAGCTATATACTTCATCCATTTCAACGACTGGAAAAGAAGGAATAGCTGCAATTATGCTTTTCTGCTGAGTCACTCCATGGCAAACATATTCTACACTACCTCATTTCATTTTTTTCCTAAAGATGCAAGATCCAGAACATCAAAACAAAATAAAGTACAAGAACTTGAACAAAATTACAAATCCCAGCTGGAGATGCACCTCCTCTGTGACTAAGATCTTCTGAAAAACACTGTTGAATCTCACACCTTTATTCTTCATTTTCCCTACAGGCCTGGTCCCAGTTCTTGGTTCCCTACATTCTCGTTGTAAGGAGTTTTCCTACCATGAGTAAGTCTGACATTCCAAAATTGTTGGCACTCACCTGGAACAAACAAAGATCTTTCCTGTTTTTCACAGATATCATGAAGTCCTTTTCTTCACATAGCTAGGTGGCTGTGGCATCCAGTAAGGGTATGACATAGCAGCTTCAGGTTTCTGCTTTTGGCCATTTACCCACGTGCCAGATTCCCTGTCTTCATTGCCAGGACAACAACTGTGTTGAGGTAGCCAACTTCCAAAATTTCTTATTGAAATTCTTCCATTATGTATAAATAAATATGGAGAAACCAGACCTTGAACCTAGATATAGCTATCTGTGGAAGATTAATGACTGAAAAATTGAGCAGTAGGTAGTGAAAATGTTATCTAAACCTACGTGTTCTCAGCACAAGTCCAGTTTTGCCAAATCAGCATTTTCTAATTAAAAAAAAATGCTATTGGCAAATTTATGTGCGGCTTTCTCCATTACATTACCCTCACTCACCTCTAAGTGCTGCTGGAGCTGAATCAGGTCTAGAATCAGCATAAGGATAACTGGGATTGGCATGAAAAAGAG
>NW_008794625.1:2495040-2504860 GCF_000699145.1 Aptenodytes forsteri | reverse complement strand
GGGAAGGGGAAGGGGAAGGGGAAGAGGGAAGGGAAGGGAAGGGAAGGGAAGGGGGGAAGCTTGTTGCTGTGTTTATAATGCCTCCACAATTTCCATGCCAACAGCAATTCAACTGGGCCCCCAGGAAACCCAGTTATTTTTCAGTCTGGGAAAATGCCTTTCCATAGCCAAGAAGACCCCGATACAGTCTTCTTGCAGAATTTCTGTAAAAAAAAAAAAAACAAAAACAAACCACCGGGGGGGAACAGGGGACTATATTGCTGCGTGATAGATGTTCAGGTACCATATTTCTTCATCTGCCTTCCTGAGTGCAGTTTCATAATGAGTGTTAACAGGCCAGCTTTAAACACTAAGGAGTACATTTGCGGTGTAATGTGTAGAGATTTGACTGGACAATTTCCCATTAACACTAATGTGCGCTGCATGGTTAAATCCCTAAACACCACGTTGAAAATTTAGTTTCAAAAGTGCCCATTAGGTTTGGGTGTTGGATTTTTTTAAAGCAGTTGTTAGTCTATTAAACATTCATTGCTCTCACACTAGTCAGACAGAACTTTCTCTTTTCGTTTCAGTTTAGACAGTTAATCACAAGATACATTTTTGCAACAACTTCACGAACTAAATGAAATTTTTAAAATGAATCTTTAGAGCTGACACTGATTAACATTTTCATAAGGCTTCATCTAAAGATCTACTCATAAATGCTAAAAGCTTCAGATAAATCTATGACCTAACTACAAATTTTGTTCACGAAGGGCAATGCTTTTTTACAAGCACAATATGTACTACATTTAACATAATTTTTGTCACAATTTTTCTATCATTAAAGATAAGGACCAAGTGAGTGCATGCAAATTTGTATTTGTTGTTTGGGTTTTTTTCCTTTTTCTAGTTATGCATTTAAAGCATTAACAAGAGAAAAACTCAAGGGCTTTCACACTCAAGATGTGAATGCACATAAAAACAGGCAGAATACAGGAGCAAAAATTGAAGCATCAGGCAAGATTATGATTATAAGCAAGTTCTGAGTGACAACAACGTAAGCATTAAAGAATGAAGTATGAAAACAAGTTTGTCCCCACCTTTCCTACCATACAATCTAAGCATGTGTCTGGTTTGTAAATCATGAGATCTTAAATGAAATGTAGCATAGTCTGTGCATGAATGGGATAATCTAATTTTATTGGGAAAAGGCAATGCAGCATTGGACTAGTCTTTCTGCTAATTACATTTGTTAAGGAAAACAAAGAAGAGTTATCTGGGTGTACGCTGGGGGAGGGCAGATGAGCAATAGAAATTCTGGAATGTATTTCATAGAGTAAACTGATATGAAATGCCATCTACAGACAACGGGTGAGTTTAAATTTATACTGTGTGGCTGAGATTTGTAAGTGGAAATGAACAGAGTCCACTACATTTACAACAGTTTGCTCATTCTTTTTAGTGGCTTTCCGAAGCGGAAGCTTGCCATTACAGACAAGCATTTAATTCTTCAAAAAGCCCAATTTCTTCTTACAAGACAATAAAGTACTTCCTCTTGCAACAGCAGGTAAGCACTGAAGGCATCCTTAAAAATCTAACCCCAATGTGCTAAAGACACTTAATGATCTTTAAACTACACACAATACCACTTCCTCCCTGGTACCAGGATGTTATAAAATGTCTAATTAGTCCTTATAATAGTGCTGACACCTCCGCAGCACATAAAAGAGGACTTTTAATTTACAAAAGACAACTCTGGTTGTCCTGATTTTTACCTTTAATTAGACTGTAAGACACAGCTCCATGAGACTGCAGATGAATATTCCATTATTTTGGCTGTTAACCAACATGTGCGGTATCAGCTTAGGGTACGAGGTAGATTTGTGAGGCTTTTTTAAAAGCAATATCCTAATATTTTGAATTGATTTTTAATACACATTGTCTCATGGATTATTTAACTCTCTAATGAGGTAGAAAAATATTAAAGCCAATATTTTAAGTGTCAGGTAAATTTCCCAGTTCAAGGGAAAAAAAGAGGACTTTTCTGTTGATTTTCTTGTGACAGTACCAATAACTGCCTAGATTTTGGAAATGACTTAGTGATTTTATATTGGTGCAATAATTGTGCGCAGTAGGGTACTGTACCTAGCTATGAAATTCATTTAAAAATGAAATAAGAGGCATGATGAAAAATACAGAAAAGTCAGTTGCCCCAAAGGAAATATAAATAATTTTGAAAGTAAAAGTGTTTCTGTGGCAACATGAACTTTAATAAGTCAAAATTTGCAATATTAGTAAGCTATACCCCAATGACAGGTAAATGCATGTGTCTGAATAAGAGGACCAGTGGAAATTATAGCCTTAGAGCTGTCTAATGAAATCAGAGGAAGTGAGCAATACAAGTCTGAGCACTTAATAAAAATCACCATCCAGCTCATAATGTGTAACACAAGCCATAAAATAAGGGGAAATCTGCATTGTGATACATAAGGGACTTAGTGTGTCATTTGACATGAGCACTTGCCTCGACTGTCATCCACTCCAAAGAGGACAAAGAAGGGGGGCAGCCCGACAGGTCCTCCTTTCTTTGTGCCAGCACATCTGGAAGTGGCAAGGAGTTGGCTGCTGCCCTCTAATTCTCCTCCCAAACAGGACCTTCAAGAAACCCCTTTATGCATCCTACTGTAATGAACACAACTAGACACATAAGACAGTGAAGCTTCTGGTGAAGATGTACACCACAGGAGAAATATAAAGAATATGTAGTGTCTATCAAAAGCCACCTGAAGACACAAGTTCAGACACAGAAGTGAAATGACCTGCCTGTTTTGTACAAAGTGGAAACGTTTGGGAAACAGAATGTCTGCCCTGGAAGTGGGAAGAAAAAACACCCGACAATTTCAATTCAAAAATTTCAGTGGATCTAGGGAGTAATTCCACGTTAGAACACTGAGTTCTCTTGCATAAAGAAAATCACCAGAATACTTCATCAGAAATTATTTTTCTCGCCTTCTTTGGAAAAGTCAACTCAGCACTCAAAACAAAGAAATTGTGGTCCTTTGGCCAACTTCTACAATCAGGGTATTGCACCCATACAGACTTAAGGGTTCTGCACAGCTCTTTGCTACCCACTCTTTCCTCTCCTCTCTCTAATGCAACTCCTGCCAAGTGTGTAAGAAACGGCACTACAATATTAACAGATGGACTAAATAACAGGATGCTGCATAGCAGGGAATCACGCCCATCCCTACCTCGGTCATAGCCATCTCCCCTTGTGTATTCATATCTTGACCCAGAGATTTGAAAGTAAGGCTTAGGGCGATAGAAGTAACCAGCTACTTTACCGCGGACACAGGCACATCTGGTCAACGTGAGTTCTCTCCAGCTACGGACTGATAAAGCCCAGTCCAGACTAAAGGGGTTATTAAAAACTGAAAGTACCTGGCCTTATATTTCAGTGTACATATTACTGCCTGGGTAACACCTCCTTTACAATTGTTGCTGCAGAAGTCAAGGAAAAAGTTTGGGGTTTTAATAATTGAAAAACACACTTATCTAGTCTATAAGACCTAATTAAAAATTTAGAAAGCTCATAATGATCACCTATTCATTTCAAGGGAGAATGCTGGAAAAGAGACAGGAGAGGATTAAATAAAATAAATTAAAATAACAAAAAAACTATTCAAAATATGATGACTCTGTTCATGGCTAACACCAGAATTCCAGTATGCATCATACTCTACAAGAATGAATATAAAAGCTTCACAATCCCATATTACCAGACACATGATACATTTTAATACTAATCTATGTCCAGTATGCATCATACTCTACAAGAATGAGAATAAAAGCTTCTCCATCCCATATTACCAGACACATGATACATTTTAATACTAATCTATGCTTTGGTTACATCTGGAGACACCTCCGTAGTGGTGGTAAGCCTAGTTTTAAAGGACATTGCCAAACCACTGAGCTCAAAGAAGAAAAATGAAAATAATCGAAGAGAAACTTCAACATGATGAGAGACCGACGAGAACAGGAGTGCTTTCTTTGGACATGAGAAGACTTGGGAAGGCCTGAAAGAAGTACAGAAAAGTAAAAAATGGTATAGAGAAGATTTTGGGGGAGTGGCTGCATTGCCTATACCATTATAGAATAGCATTAGAGGAAAATTTTAAAAAAAAGTGAGAAACATTTAAAAAGTTTTTTTTTTTCATTCCACATCATGTTACAGAAGTCACCAACATCAAAACCTGAAGATTAAAAGTGTATTTCCAAAAGCATTCACAAAGGATCACCAAATATGTGGAGCAATAATTAATGACAGTTCACATTTAAGAAGTAAGAAAGTAAGTTCTCCAGTTATTGAAGACCAGAATGAGACCTATGGAAAGGCAAATCATTCTATTAAAAAGCAAGTGACTCTCAGGTATGATTGGACATTGGCATTTAAGACATAGGAAGAAAAGCTTTAAAATGGGACATTAATAATTCCTCAGCTGGGAGTAGTGGGTTAAGTTTTGGAAATTGCTTCATGAGATGGACTGGCTAGATATTCCCAGAGAGACAAACAAAAATGGCTAAAGGTCTTAAAAGCATGACCCATGAGAAAAGAATTGAGGTTGTTTAAGCTGCAGAAGAGAAGCCCAGGGGACATGACCATATTCTTCAAAATGTAAGTTATTGTAAAGAGGGTACTGTTTATCTGTGGTAAACAGGATGAGCAAAAATGGGCTGGAATTGATGCAAGAAATGAGAAAAACTTTGACTCTATAAAAAGTTAAATGCTGGAATAAATTTCCAAGGAAGTTGCAGTGTTTCTTTCACCAGAAATCTTGAAAATGGCTTGGGAAGTATTTGCAAGAGATGAAATAGCTGAAGTTATCTCAGGACAATCTCAGAACTTCTCTTATTTTCTCTGGTTCTATATATTCTGAATTCAAACAACAAAGAGAGTGCTTTTTTTTAGAAATGTCAATATTCTAGAACACACGACTAAAACCCTTACAGCTCGTCTATGCCCATGCTACTAACACATCTATTAACTCCTGAGGTAAACAACTAGTACCCTCCCTACTTCTGCTACTTCAGCTTACAATGTTGATTACCTCTGAGTGATGGAAATACTTATTCCAAACAGTTTTCAGACCAGGCAGACTCTTCGTTTCAGAGAGAGAGAACAGAGGACTAAGACTATCTAGATTTTTTCCCCCTAAAGCTGCCTTTTCCACCGGGATATGATCTTAAATCAGCTATAGCTACCTAGCTTTTACTTTTAAATAAAGGTAGATTGTTAACAGATGTTCCAGAGAAAAACATCGAACAAAAGGTAACCCTCTCCTTCTGCCTGGCTGTCAGCCCCAGCAATGCCAGGAACAGTGAGAACAGAAACCAGAGCCTGGACCGAGACGGTCTACGTGGGGCAAATTGAACAGGGCTGGGGGTGGCAGAATATTCCAGCCCAGACCCAACTCTAGTCCGAACGAAATGCCTGCCAGTCTATTTAGATGAATGAGTTCTGTGAAAGTCTCATTCAAATTCACCTGGAACAAAAGTGCCAGCACAGAGCCAATTTAAAATGAGAATCACACTTCATCTTCCTCGTCTCAGTAGAGGCATGCAGAATCCACAAACCAACTTGCCTTCATGCTCCTCTTTCTTCTCTCATACTTAAATGTACAATTTCGAGTACAGTCCCAAGACAGTCTCAAACCATAACCATTTTGTTTACCAAAAGTAGTAACTAAAGTGAATTTCATGAGGCCTCTATAATTACGTCGGAATCATTCAAACAGCCGCAAGGCCCAGAATACAGGTTTTGTTCAATAAAAATATATAAACTATAAGCTCTGTTTTTCCCCTTCACATCCTTTTAAGTGTGGATGAACCAGTTTGTGTCATTGGTGAAGGGATACAGGCATTGTTTGCTCTAATACCCTGACAGTATTCCCTGAGAGACTGGCCTTTTTCACTCTTTTCTTCTTCCTCAAGAACTGAAGTCTCATTTCTCATAAGAGAGATCAAGAGGGCAGAACCACTTAGCCTGCAGGTGCCATAGCTCATCATCATGCAGTTCTCTGGGGAGACAAGGTTAGTTATCATAGCCAAAAAGAAACAAGGAGACATTTCTCTCAGAGCAAAGTAACAATCCACAAACAAACAGTTTTCTGTTCATCTTCAGTTTCTATGTGGTCTCACATTTCATTCAGCTTGCCATCCAGAGCACAAAGCTTTTCAGCAGTCTAATTCAAAGTACTGGCAGTATATTAATGAAATATACATATTTATTTGATTTTGGTGCTGGTGATCTTTTTGGTTTGCTTTTCATTTACATCTAGGCAATGTTGTTAACTCCTTCAGCCAGGGATTTTATTCTTACTGTCTAAATAAAAAGACAACAACATTATTCCGATCTCGTTTTACAGGTAGCGACTATATCCAGAATTTTCAAAGAGGTTTAAAGGAAGCAAGAGGACAAAAGGCTCAGCACTAATAACAGATTTCCCTGGCTACAGACAAGGAGCGGGGACACCTCACTCCTAAGGCAGCTGAGCCCTGCAGCTGGCTGGAAGCCCCACATCTCAGGAGTGACCCGCAGAAATTACATGCTAAGCAGTAAACCATCAGGTATGGCACACTCAGTACCAGGATATTTCTAACCTTTTTCCCCTATTAAGCTCTTAAAAGCAGTGAGGAAAACCACGCTGTCCACACCTTAGAGTCCTCTTTTGGTGTCAAAATACACTCACTTTTTCTGCTTTTTTTTTAAAGCTAGTGGCTTGGACCACCAAGATGGGAGCCATCCTCGCTCCCTTTCCGTCCAGTCAGGGAGCTCTGTGGGCATTCTCGAGGAAGGAGACATGGTTTTAACTCTCAAGCTAGGGGAGTAAGGGTTTTTTCTTTTTTCTTTCTTTTTTCTTTTCCCCCAGACTTGTGGGGTAAGTGCTCTACTCCCTAGGCCCTTATCACATTCTCATCCATAGCAGCCACAACCATTTTTTCCGAGGTAGTCTACATCTCAGCACGTATGTTCACCACGGTCCGCGTGGAGCCTCCCACTGGATGATCCCTGCCACCCACTCATTTCTGAATCGTGTTGCTGCTGCTGCTAAACTACATCTCAGCACGTATGTTCACCACGGTCCGCGTGGAGCCTCCCACTGGATGATCCCTGCCACCCACTCATTTCTGAATCGTGTTGCTGCTGCAAAACTGCTTAGAACAGGATGCTTCTAAATACACCAAAAAGCAGAACAGGAGGCACTGAGAGGAATTTTAAGACAAAAAAATGAACTGGAAAACAAGTATAAGGTCTTCCAAGGTCTCCCCCAGTAAAGGCTGACTCTTGATTTGTTTGGTTTGGGTTTTTGTTTTGTTATTTTTTTTCCAGCTAACTTATATTAAAACGCAATGTTCTAATTTTTGAAGGAGTCCTTTAGTCTCCTTAGAGATTCCCATCTTCATGATTTACTCAGTCATTACACAAAGGTGGTTTCAATAGCCTTATGTTTCTCATTGTTTTGCATGTAGCTATCCATTACAGCAGAAAAAATTACAAAACTCCTAGAAGATATTATTGTTTTCACATCTAGTAAGCCTGATGAGTTTTCTATGAGCAGGATGCATGAAAAGATGCATGAGGATACCAGATTACAGGAAAGAAATAAAAATATGGAGAAACAGGAGAGGACAAGGAAAGGTGAGGATACTTCACATACTGATATAAAAATGAGGGCAGAAGTGCTATCTTTGTTTATGGAGGCTACAGATCTCCTCTGAGCTCATTAATGATTCATTGCGCAGAGGATTAAAAACAAGGAACGGGTACATCAGCAAGCCTGAGCAGCTAGCTGGATTTCTGACTCAATCAGCCAGCATTTGCGAAAGCCTCCTCTCTTTGAAAACTCCCTATTCTTTTCTCAGTAAAAAATCCACAATATTTCCCTCCACAGTACTAACTTCCAGCTGTAAATCGTGAGGTACCACAGAGCCCCCACCTGAAAGCACAGGCTCCGGCCGGCAGCCTGGACTGCAGCAAGCCTGTGCTCTGCAGGGCCAAGAGAAAGGTGCGTGAGGCTGGCCTTGGTTCCTGGAGACAGGTTCTAATCCCCTCCCACCAACAGAGCTGATGAGAATAGGGGCAGAAACAGAAATGACTATTCCTTGTTGAAAGTTCTTCACTTTAAAGTATACTCAGACGGGCCTTTGTTCATAATTTAAATGCTTCAAATTAGAGGCATACAATTCACTAATGTTCCCACTAGCATCAAGAGGGCATTTGTCAAAGGCTTCAGTGGGAACCAAAATTATCCCTTAATGATTTTGCCATTACAAGACTTCTCTATTTTGCTATTGCAAATCATAAGCCACAGTCACATCAACAAAACGTTACAAAACCAAGGCGCAGGAACTCAGGAAGTCTTGGAAATCACCACTTTTGTCTGCCGGAAATGAAATGCCCTTCTCCAGTTTCAGTTCTGCTGTTGCGAGTCAGATTGCATTTCAGTACATTCTGCTAAATCAATCACACTGTAAAATACATTAACACTACTCACCCCAAAAATGTTGCTTTTCACGTAATCTTAGGATGATGGTGATGCAAAGCAACCAAAGCAAGACCATTGACATACGCAGCTAATGCTCTACCTTCATCTCACCACATCGTCCTGCAGAGTTACAGCCCAAACGGTGCTTACGCATTCCGTTGTATTTTGCCTCTTACACCACACCCATATCAACGGCACCAATGACATACAGAGCAACACGGCTGGGATCTGTCACATCCAGCTCAAGCTTTCTCAAAGGGGGAAACCCGCTGGTACATATTTTATATTTAGTTTCTAATTACTGTCTTAATTTGTGACTCTGCTGTCACATGTGCTTTTATGACAATTGCAAAAATCAAGGAAAGCATATTTTGTTGTTCCAGTAAAAATGGTGAGGTATGGCGTTCAGCGGAGTTCTTCGTCGGAAAAGGGAGATGTTTCTCACAAAAGCTTTCGGTCGAGTCCAGAACAAGAAGCAGAAGTTTGTACTCAAGATTTCAGCTCTCCAGTGTTTGGATCGGATCCCATCTGGATTCTGCAAGACAGATACGAGCATATGAAATTTGAACATATCTCATGGGCTCTCCCCATCCCACTGAAAAAACAGTATACTCTACTGTATAGAGTTCTTCAGGTACAGCTAATGATTCATCAGGTACCTGTTCTGATAATCAATTACTCAATGCTATACAGTAGCTAATCAAATCCCTTACTATATATTGTTAGATACTTGCTATACACATGATTGTAATATGGCCAAAAAGACAGGGAACTTCCATTTTGAAAAGTAAAAGAAAAAACTGACATACTCAAGAGCTGGGTCTGAATGTCTGGAAACTCAATAAAACACGTACAAATTAAAAGCAAAAAAAAAAGGCAAAAGAGAATGGAGAATTTAATTAAAAACAGAGGATGAGGATGGATTCTGAGCATTTTTCAGGATCAAGTGACCTGGAAAAAGAGAGAGAAAACCTTGAGTGGATAAAAAGTGTTTACAGCACAAATGAGAAAAAATAAAGTTCAAATAACAAATTTAAGTAATTAAAATGGGAAAGGGAACTTCAAAAAAGATTTTAAAAGAGAAACTCTGGAAATTATTGTATTGCATTTGGGTGGCAAGGTTTGGGCGGGGGGCTACAGGGGTGGCTTCTGTGAGAAGCTGCTAGAAGCTTCCCTCATGTCCGATAGAGCCAATGCCAGCCGGCTCCAAGACTCCCCTCTCCAGAACGAAATGGGAGACCTGGTTACCTGGGATATGGAGAAGGCTGAGGTACTCAATGACTTTTTTG
>NW_008794625.1:2478045-2492417 GCF_000699145.1 Aptenodytes forsteri | reverse complement strand
CCTTTCATTATATTTTCTCTCCCCTGTCCAGCTGAGGAGGGGGGTGATAGAGCAGCTTTGGTGGGCACCTGGTGTCCAGCCAGGGTCAACCCACCACAATTATATACCCAATGATATTTGACACTTTATTTACACAAAGACACATAATTTTCCCCTCATTAGTGCATATTTCTTCCCCTTCTACAGTCATTTAGCTGCTACAGTATCTCAGACATGATCATTGTTTTTTTCCGTTTTGGTCATTAGTATTTGCATGGCGGTGGCTCCAGACACCTATAGGGTGCCCATATTTGAGATGAATTACCTACAAGATGAGAGAGAATCCTGGTTCAGAGGCCCAACAGTCTAAACCCTTTATCCAGCAAAGACACTCATGTTCCTTCTCTTTTCAGAAGAAAATTACAGGTAAGTGAGAAAGGCTACTCACAACCGAAGCGACGTGATTTTATTTTGTAGAGGCATTATAGACCTTCCCCTGCCTGTTTTGAATAGCTCTTTCAAACAAGGACTATATATGCATGCCAGTAAGACTCTTCCTCCCCCATGGACTAGCATGCACGTTTCCACAGGAGGAGGTTTTCATGTTTTCATCCTTGTACCATTCTGAAATTACTTTGAGTAGTTCACATACCAATTCAAGAACCTCTGAATTTTTTAAAATTGTGGACCCCAAACTGTCAGACTGGAAGCAAGAGAATCAGCTACAATTTCTTCCTCACAGCTACAGAGCAAAGTTACTCACTTCAGTTTTCCCCAATTCTGGCAATTCGGGGCACCATGGGTCATTATCCGCACTTGCCAACTACAGTTTCAAAGCACAAATCTCCGTAAGGGGAAATTAAATATTTCTACAAACTCGCCCTTCAAGAGCCAAGAGAACTGTTTCACTGAGAATGCTTCTTGACATGACACACGGAAAAAAAAACCCTCAACATAATCACTGCAGAGTAATCAGAAAATGTAATCATATTCCAGACCTGTCACTTCTTCTGTTTCTGCGACAGGCAAGTACATTTCTGACATTTGGGGCTTGTTTCTGCTGCCACTGAAGTCAAAGGCAAACCCTCCATTGGCTTGAACAGGCACAGACGCACCATTATGTTATAGAGCAGAGCTATTGTAAAAGAGCAAGGATCTTCCTCAGGAGGATAGATATACAGAGCTGAGCTGCTGCTCTTCTCCAGCTGTTCTACAAGGTAAGTCGTAGGGCTTCATAAAATAGAGAGAGAAAAGCAGTAATAGGATCAAGAGCTACTCTTCCTGTGACAGGGACCAAATTAAATTTTCCTAAGATTAATTTACCTTCCCTATTTCCTCTAAATAAATAAATAAACAACACAACAGCAGAACAAGACAAGCTTATTCTAGTGCTTAACTAATTAACAGTACTAATTAGTGTTTAATGGCAATGATAATTATAATCATATCCCTGTGAGCCTATTGAGGCTGCCACATCAGATGGGTTGTACTGTTCCCCCTCCCTCTACAAACTTAAATCAATATCACTTCAAACCTGACAGGGTCATTTCATGAAAAGTGATCAGAGAGTCACCTTTAGTTTCTGTGCTAAACTGAGAAATTCAAAAGCCTTTTGAGTGGTGGGAGGAGAAAGGATAAAGCACCTCTTAGAGTAATGAAATCGGTAAACGAAGCTCCTTGCTGTCCCACGTAGGCATCATTCTTTAGGTTTTCATTTGAAGCAGCCAAACATAAACAATCCCAAAGCCAACATTCACAGGCCCTGTGCAACTAGCATGTTTCTAATAAAACCACAGAAACACGGAATAATTTAGGTTAGGAAGGACCTTTGCAGTCCAATCTACCATTCGAAGTAGGGCTACCCAGACCAGCTTACTCATGGCTTTGTCTAGCCAAGCACCCAGCTAAGACAACCACAGAGGACATAGGATATAAAGCAGACAAGAAATTCCTCTAAGGAATGGGCGGAAGAACGCTGCAGCAATTAACTCTGCTTTACACAACGCCACACCTGACCATTGCACGGGAACAGGGAAGAAATACAGGGAAGCTATTGAGCAGCTAAAAACTAACATGAGCTTGGCATGGTACTGAGATACATATTCAGATACAGGTCAGGGCTTCACACACATAACGAGCATATACAGCAGGAGTACTCTTATGAGTATTACAATAATAATGAGAACATGTATGAACATAAAATTCCAAGAAAACAGAATTTGGAGCATCCAGAGGTCAGAGTTGAGAGTACGACTGTTATTGTTTTCAATGCCAAAAGCAGAAGCACAGTAGAGCTGAGTCTCGTAGTGGCTTTTGTTGTTGTCATTACTCTAAGCATGGCAGAAGGAATCTCGTAAGAGAGACAACTAACTAGGGAACACAAGCTTTTGATGCATCTTAGCCAACCATCCTACCTTATTGTGATTTTTTTGTGTGTGTGTTTTTCTTTTTAGAATCATCATATATACTGAAAGACAAAAATAATCCTGAAGTCTCTCATTATGCAAGAAAAATTGTCAATTTGAACAAATGCTTGAGGGGCAGGGACTTGTCCCTGTCCCCTGACCACCACCCCCTCTCCATTTCTCCCACAAGGAATATATCTTTCCCTATCTGTTATGCTAATTCCAGGAGGAAATCAAATATACATTTCCACTAGTGACTAAAGCTCTGATCCTACAATTAGTTAAACACAAGCTTAATTTTATACATGTGAGTCATCCCACCAACATTCCCATATGCCAGAGACTTTGTGGGATTGGTGCCTAAAATGAAACCATCGTGAATTAACTCCATTTTTGAGTTGCAGAACCGGGGTTGGAAAGTACATGAAGAACTGAGATACTAGAACATAAATCCCCAGTATAACATAGGCCAAGGAACTAAGCATTAAAAAAAAAAAAAAAAAAAAAGGAAAGATTAGCTAATTCTTTATTCTGAAAAAAAATCCCACACAAGGGTTGATGTTATTAATTAAGAAGTTTCATTCTTGTTACCCAACAGTTGTGCTTCTCCAACAAAAACATGGCAAAATGCCTCATTTTAAAGAGCACATGCCAGACTTTGGATTTAACTCTGCCTGCTTTTGGCCACTACAGCATCATAAATTTGGTACATCTTTCATTCTGGCCCCATATGTTAGAAGTAGGTCTAAACCCAACTCTTTTCTACATATGCAAAACAAAAAAACTTCAGGGATTGATTCATAGTATTAATGAAAATCCCTAACACGTACGTATCATTTTACATTTGAAAAACACTCTACAAACATTAACTAAATAATTAGAACTAAATATAACTAATTAATACACTAATGAATTAATCATATGACTACTGTGTATGCTGCTTAAAATGGCTGCAACATTTTGGTAATGAAACGGTTCATTACGACAGTGGTAACTGTTAGCTCTGTTGCAGGAACACGTGCCAGAATCAGCCTTGCAGCGTAAAAGAAGATGGTAGAAGAACATTTAATAGCTCAGAGTGAAATCTCAATACTTGCATTGCTGGACGTGTCTAAAAGGAATGGGCCTAGAATCTCTCTCCATTGACATTTTTGCCACCTGCTAAAAGAGAAGTGTATTGCACAGCTGTTACTCAAAAGCAAACGTGACATTACTTCAAAGCTCAGCGGAATCTCACACTATTAGTAAATTGAATCTTCTTCAGCCTTTTCACAAAGTATTTTATAGAATCATCTTTCCCTGTGTACTAAAAACACTATTTTAATATACATTAAAACATTTCTCCTGTAAACCCAGTGCATGCTCAACATTTAACATCGTATGCTGTACGCAGAGTCATTGCTACTTACTTCTGCAATTACTTGCAGAAGAGAGCAAGTAATTTCTTCACAAATATCACCACTTTGTAGTTCCAAGCTATCCAAGGCTTACCTCCTTCTCTAGACAGTTTGTAAATACACTACTCACAGGCTATGGCAGCTGGCGATTACTCTGATTTGAACCTGCGTAGCAAAACCTGCTTAATTCTGTTTCTCCTATTAAGCAGAGTATTTGAAAAACAAAAATATATTATTTGATTTTACAAGGGAAACATTTAATTCCAAAACATGAATTTAAAATTTAGAGTGTGCAAATATTTACCATGCTCTCTTCTCACAATAGTCCTGACAGCAAACTTATCCCTGACAATATTCATCTCCTGTAAACACTGGCAAAGCAATTTCAGAATTGTTATTCCGTTGCATATTCACTAGCTGTTGCTGGAGGTATTTTGTTCAGCTCTAATTAACACAGTTAATAAGATCAATATTTTCATTACTGAATGCTGCAGTAAGGCAAAACATGCTTAAAAACTTACATTTACAAAATCCCAAGAAATACATTTCCTGGGAAATCCTAGTCTTCTATTGCAAAAGCAAAAAGCCCTCAAAAATTGGAGGAAAAAAACACTTTTGGTGTTTGTCATTTTGATGAGGACAAAAACGTAAAATCAAAACATCCATATTAGTCAGGGGTGCTTTTAGAGAAAAGAGGTAACTTTTTTCTAATTGCCTTTTAGTACTATTTATAGGCTTTTTCAGGGGAAATAAGCACTGAATTTGGAATCACTCTCACAGCCCTTAGTGTTGACACTGTCACCCTCTTTGCACCCTCGCCTACCTTAAAAAACCAGAAACCTGGAAGAAAAGCAGAGGCATTACAATCTAGCGGCAGTGTTTAAAACTGGGCTTCAGCACAGGCAAACAGATACCAAAGGAACGGAAAACAATACAGCCGCAGCAGGTAAAATGAGTGCCAGGTCCGAGAAAACAGCGCAGCCCTCAGCATCCCTGCCCTGAGAATGGAAGCACCAGGCCTTGGGGCTTCCATCTGCAGAGAGCATCCACTTCTGCCACAGAAGACACAACAGTCTCTGCCTTCTTTGGACCTTGTGACAGCTACAACAGCGCCAAGATCCTACCCTCGAGCAGATCAACACTCCCGCCCAGTGTGTTGATACATACATCAGCCCTCCTGTTTCTCAGATATCTGGGCTTTGTTAGTTAGCATTCTTCATGTCTCATAATAATAGCTCAGAAAAGGATCCTGAGCCTAGAACTCTTTTTTTCCTCACATTTTTCTCTTCTTTTTAAAAAAAGAAAGCTCTAATTTGTATGTGGAAAACACTCTTCCATCCATCCACACAGCCTCTCCAAATACAACTTTCTTAATGAATTGACAATTCACTGCACCTCTCCGTCTGCAGAAATGTCAGTCGGGAAATTGTCACTCTAAACCACCCTAAAATAATTCCGTGCTCATGTTGCGTAATTATTTTCAAAACTGTTCCTGC
This sequence comes from Aptenodytes forsteri, assembly GCF_000699145.1. Taxonomy (NCBI): domain Eukaryota; kingdom Metazoa; phylum Chordata; class Aves; order Sphenisciformes; family Spheniscidae; genus Aptenodytes; species Aptenodytes forsteri. The sequence continues at coordinate 2,487,140 of NW_008794625.1, read as the reverse complement.
AGAAAAATATGATCAAATATCAAACAGATACTGTATAATTAAGCAGCAAGACACAACAAGGAGAAGAATATAGGTCTAGGTGCTTTATTAAGCACGAGGCTGAAGGTACAGGTTGTCAAAGCAGAAAGAAGTGCATTCTATCGCACAGCTTGTAACGCAAAGCTGTTTCCTGGGGTAACACACCCTGCCCCTGCTGAGGTTTTGCCACCCACTGTGTCCACCTGAATTGGTTGTCTTCATTTCCATGGCCTTTTTTTCTACTCAACTAGTTCTACTTCCTCTCCAACTAACACACTAAACTAGCGATTTTCAGCATCAGAGCTGACAAGATATTTAGAAGCCAAAACCACAAAAGGCAAGACAGATTTGGAATAACACTTCTAGGAAAGGCAAGGGAAAATGCTAATGAAACGTGCCAGGCAGTTCCCCAAGCATATTCAGTTTGCTATTAGCTATATGAGCTCTCATAAAAAAAACCTGTTCTTTTAAGAGGACAATTATAGCAGCATGGCCAGCTTGACCTACTGTCCAAATATGAAACACTTAATTTAAGAAATGGAGGAAAGCTATTTAATAGGAGGGACATAAAGAGAAGCCATTTGGGGACTTACCTGATTAGTAAACTTCACATACTCATTTTCTAGCAGACACAAATGCAAGCAGTAGGCTTAGAGTTATAGGAGGCAGTATATGCGTGGCTGCCTTACTTAAAGACTCAAATGAGACAGTATTTGAACTATTGCTGTTTCTCCACCAGAAAAGAGCTGGCAAAGGGCTAGGAGAACAGAGGGCGAGGGCAGATGGTTACTCAAAAAACCTAAACCCAAACATGCAAATAGTCTCCAATGGACTCTAGATCAAGCCAATGCAACCCAATTATTTTCTTGATTTCCACTTTCACTTGATTGAAAAATGAATTAGATTCTTGTCTGCAAGAAGGGGGGCGGGGGGAGAGGTTTGATTCTGGGCGTATCGCTCTGGCAAGATGCGTTATTTCTAAATGTGGCAGCAGGTATGAACCACCATTTCCAGAAGTAGTCTTTTCTCTTTTTCTTTTCATGAAACAGGGCTGGATTTTGGAAAGGAACAAAGGCATTCATCATTTAACACAACCCCTCGACAACATGTGCCAGGAGCCCTGGGAATTCATCAGTCACCAGTGCCATCCAGAGAACTCTCATAAGCTAAGTGCGTGAGCTACTCCGAATTATGACAGCAGGGGAACACTGGATCATCCTATCGAAGAATCTCAATCCAAAGACTGTACTGAGAACAAGTCAGGTTTATACTGCATCATTTCCCATTTTCATTATGTCACACAACAGATTTAGAGACTGTTGTACTCCATCGTCTGTTCTTTTTACTGTCTCTGTCACTAGAATGAGACACCCAAAGCATAATGCCAAGTGCAGTCTGTGAAAGATAGTAATACACTGAACTCCTTCATATTTTATAAGTCAATTTGCCAGGCGCTCCAGTACGTTCTTACAGGTTGCCGCAGCTGTAAAAGAGAACAAAAGTAGACACAGTATAGATGTCACTACTAGGCATACCTTTGTGACACAGACTGTAAAACCACATAGCAAGAAATGGTGCAAACATTACACATTTGGGTTATAATTTTAATAGTGTATTTGTGAGACCTTTTGAAAATACAGTATTTATAGGTGTGCATATATTAAATACATATACATACATATATAAAAATATATCTTTCCATACTAGGAAAGCCAAAATTCCTTGCCATCTTAGGTGAGGAAAGGTGAGGACAGACCATATGCAGTGTTAATACAGGAGAGTTCTCTGCCCATGGACAGAGGGAGAAAGTGAGGGCAAAACAAGACATCCCTGCTTGGGTCTAAGGCTCATAATCGCTGCTGTGGACAGTATCTGGTCTGGAGACTGTAGCTGTGGTTGAAAGAGGAACAGCACTGCCCTCATCTCACAGCATTCCTACTCAGGGTCTCATTAGGCATGTTTTGCAAAGGAAAGCTGGAATTTATCCTATATACAAAAAAAACACTGCAACTCTACTGCAAATTTTTGGCTGCAGAAACCAAAACCAGAATTACACTCTTATGTTCTTAGAGATATAAAAAACCTCAAAAAACCAGAAACCCGAACTGTTCAGAAACAATTGCCAGGAGTTTTGTATTTATTTGTTTGTTTGATGGTGGTCTGTGCCTAATAAACAATGCATCCTCCTAAGCCATCGAATTAAATTGAAACCAAACAAAGAACCAAAATCCATCCATCTCTCTCCCCACCCCCATTCACAGGAAAACTTTGATCTGTCACGCTGGCAGTAAAACCAAAAAAACACCCGACCAGAAACATTCCTATCACTCCACTGCTTTACTTAGACTCTGCTAGTTAAACTCCACTCAAGTAATCAGTTGCCATTTATTGGTCCATTTATCTCCTAGCCTCTTTAGTGTAGTATCTCTACAATCAAATACAAAAATAAAATACTGTAACTCAGTAAGAGCAATGCAAACACTGTTAGGAAGGGACTGTGCTATTTGAAGGTCAAGTAAAACAACATTTGGAGTCAAGTGGCAGTCACATAAAAAAACCCTGCCATATTGTGTGGCCATTACAGAGGTTTATGCTCTCCATTACACTGAAATATGACTAGAGTTGCTCTGGAATTCCTGCTCATTTACACCAGAGTAAATCAGCAAAGGTTTTGGATGATAGGAATTACGTTCACTGATGACTGAACTTAGTCACATCACAGGGGGATACCTGCACAGTCTTTAACCAGAAAGAGCTTAGTTCTTTCTTTATATATAAACTCTAGATCTTAGAGGAAACAATTTTCTGTTCTGCCAGTGAATCACAGCTTAAAGTTTGCTTAATTCTACCACAGCATGCATCTCATGTAATGGTCTCTCCCGCAGACAAGATTTCTACCCAAAGTACTAGGCTATTTCAGAAAGAAACCACTCTTATTTGCCTGAATTAGTTGGTATGGTACTTAAATAGCCACGTTCATCTAGTGATTTCTCTAAATGCTTGTTTTCAAATGCTTTAAATTATTTTTGGTTTTGTTAAAGTTAGAAAAAGGTTAGGCGAGAAAGGAACACACAAGATTTAGAATAGATTCATATCAATCACATATTTGAATTGGGAGCATGTAAACCAACAGGCATATTAAAAGCTGGACCACCAACTGACATTTCTAGGATGACTAATACTATTTTAGTTCGTCACAGAGGCATCCAAGTGAGAGAAAATGAAAAAAAAACCCAAAACCCCAAAGGACAGAGGGACTGTGTAAATCCTCAGATGGCTTTGACATTTAAGTGTATTAATTTTCAGATAAGCCATGGACTTTGACCACGACATGTGATAGGAGAAGGCAGAGAACTCAGCAATGGAAGACAATAATTAGCAGTGCATTAAGCAGCTCTGTTCAAGTCTGATGGAACCATGTGTATTTACTGGCCACCTGGCATATCGTGTTAATATGAAATGAGCATGTACTTAATGAAAAAGTAGAGCAAAAAACAATGTCCTGCATCACTATTAAATAACTACTGCAAATAAATTACTTTGATAAGCTGTTTCATAGGGCTTATGTATCACAAGTCTCCACAACTCTAAGTGCTTCCATTGGCAGAGGGATTTCATTCAAAGGTCATTCATCCTTCCAGGCCTCATCTCATTCTCTGGCACAGTACTTTGTCTTTTACAGTTATGCTGAATTCCTCAGTATACTGAAACCAACCAGAATCCAGACATCTTTGATCTTCTTCATGTATTCACAGAGAGCCTCAATCTGTCAAGTGTTTTCACTCCTAGTACAGCAGGGAGATTTGGACTCCAGATTTTATATTGCAACTGAGTAGGTAAAAGCACTCAATCCAGAAAAGGGAAACCAGATCTTAGACGAATCTCTGCAGTTTTTAGCTATATTTTGGGAAGAAAGATTTGTTTCCTAAATCTTTCCCTTCTCTACCCCGTCTCCACAACAGCCCGTGGAGAGGGACCCCAGCTGAAGGTTACGGGTTCCATTATGGGGCTGCTCGTTATGTGGCTAAACCCCTTTATTACATTTGATCCTAAATGACCTTCAAAACTCTCAAAGTTAGTCTCAGACTCCTAGGCTGTAAGGGCATGTTTGAAGCATGCAATGGAGCATATTACAGAAGCCCATGAAAGCAGTTCACTGACAACTGAAGCATGACTTCCATCTGGATGACATGGCATGTGAACAGCAGAGGTGTCCTGAATCCCCCCTGTGAGGAGCAACAGCCCAGCTGAGCCTGGCCCAGGCCCACTCTGCGGCGGTGGGACCCATGGGGCAGCAGTGCTGTCCTCGGCCTGAGAAGCAGCCCTTGTCCCCGTCTCCCTCTTGGCACTAAGAAGCACCATGGGGTGCGTCTCAGGACTTAGATCCATCAGGATATTTAGCAGCACGGGTGTTTGGCCAGAAAGATTGATCATCTGGCCCCACATGCCCCAGTATTTCCAGTTCTGGGGTCATCGCAAACTGAACTAGCTTAAGTGATCTTCACCTACTGCATAGACTTGTCCCGTGTCCCAGTGAGAGCTGGCAAGCCTTACTTAAACGGAAGCCAGGGCTGATATTTTCAAAAGCAGATACCTGCCTTCTCACCTTTCTCCTTACACTGGGAAAATTCAATCAATTATTATACGGGAAAAGAAAGCTCTTACCCACCTTTATTCTTATACCACGGGGCTTTCAGCAACCTGATCTAGTGACAGATGTCTCTGCCCATGGCAAGGGAGGTTGGACTAGATGATCTTTAAAGGTGCCCTCCAACCCAAACCATTCTATGATTCTCTCAGTATCCAGCCATCAAGTCAGCTATGCAAAACCAAACACGAGAAGAATTTATCAAGTTTGCTAATGGCACCGACCTGTTTTTCTTTCTGACCTTTTCTTTATTTTCCAGTGGCTGCCTTCCTTCATAGCCCTTAATGACATTTAGAACCAGATTTTTAATTAAGGTACCTAACAAGCAGATAGGCAATTAGGACTTTAACAAATACCTCATAGGCTAGGCATACCAGCTCTACCGCTGAGGTAGGCATATAAGTGCTTTTGAAAATCTGTCAGACATCTATCTGCAGCTTAAAGCATCTAATGGCCTTAAAAATAATCTAGCCCTCAAGCTCTAAATATTCTAAAAAGCATTTTTTTTTTTTAGATATATGCTATGCACATATACAGAGGGAATATTGTGGAGCCTCTTTCAAGCAAGAACTACAAACATTAAAAAATATATATAAAAAACAATCCTTTGAGCCTCATAAACTCTCTAAGGAAATTAACTGTCCTGTAATCCTGCTGGTAGAAAATGAGTGCAAGTTGCAAACAGTATTCCAAAGTGCAGTAGCAAAAGTAATTGGCTTCCCCCTCCATCCCAAAGTTCTTGACCTTTTGCTCCTCATTAGGGACATAAAACATTGGGAAAACAGTTACATTTGTCATATTTCTTGTAAAATTATACAAGTAGAAATTGAAATGGTTTGGAGTCAGTAAAGCGAATTTGAAAGGCTCCCCGTAGGAAATGGCTAAAAAAAGAATTCTTTAAATCCCCTTTAAGTACTTCTAGCAATATTTATGCCACATGCAGTTGTACGATGTACTTAAAAGTATTAAAATTTTAACAAAGTGAAATTATAAACAAAGCTGTAAAATTTAAAGATGGTAACACATCTGTTACTGTTCTGGTATTTAAACTGCAGATCCTCGTGAAAATAACAGTAATTATACAAACACCTGACTTTAGAGACTTTCTGATCCCTACTTTTCTCCCTATAATTCATTACTGGTTACAGAGCTCTCATTAAGAGAGGGCTGCAGAATCAAAACATATTGTCCCTACACATTGTTACTCATAGACTTGCTCCTTCCGATTTTAGTGGTAGTTTTAATTTAAACTCAGGATCCCATGAAGGAGAATATCATACCAGGTAGGTCCTACTTCTATTGACAAAAGTTTGTGACTTGCTGCTAAGAGAGAACAATTCTATGAACTTCAAGCCCTAGGATTTAAGAGGTAAACAACCTTAGGCAACATCTGACAGCATATTTCAGGCGTACGTATTAATATGTACATTAATACAGGAATTAATGTTGCCTCTGATAGAAGTGTAAGAAAGTAATATTGATGATAATAATTTAATTCAATATGTAACGTTAAAATAACTGATGTGTCAGCACAGAAATGTTGCGCTTCCAAAATTACAATACAATGTCTCCTGAAGGTGATTCAGCACGTGAATTTTCATGCTGTAAATCAACAATGAAAGAAACATACTAGTTGCTATAAAGGAGCATGAGAAAGAACTCCAGTCAAGGGTGTAAGAGTAATTGCCACTTCAATCTCCCACTCTTGAGTAATTTTCAATAGTCAGTCAGCTTCTCTGTCTTCAGAAGCTGAAGCAATAAGGCAAGCAAAAATAATTGAACCTGCAGTTTTTCTTGCACATGCCTACTAGTTCTACATATATAGTTGTTCTGTTCTATATATGTATAGAGCATCTATGGTTCTACAAATACGAGCTCTACAAATATAACTTTAATTGCGATGAAGGATAACATACAGATACCTAGCAGGGTACGTAGGAGACAAATAATGTTTTAATTAAAAGATAACTACCAGCAATCTCATCTCATGCAAAGTATCAAAATACTTAGGAAACCCACAAAAAAGACCTGAGCACAGTTTGACCTGTATAGGATGCACGGTAGCAGAGTCCTCACACTCTCTTTCTTTCATATTGTTTATTTATTTTCTATTTCTTGCTCTATGATTTGAGTGTAGAAAATATCTGCATTCTTGTCTTACGTTTCCTCATAAAATGTCCCATTTCTGTCTCCTGCCCACTGCCCCACATAAAATGATTCATGCAATCAATTAGGAGCACAAATTTTGTTCTTTAAAAATCTGACATATTTGAAATTTCACAAGGAAATTCCATGGCAGACACATTTGCTAATTATGATTTAGGAATGAAACCTGAGAGAGAAACAGAAATTATCTAATTTCATTGTAACTTGTTCTCTGATTCACAAAGTTATTTATTTATTTACAGCAAACAAAATAAGTTTAATTTTTGATATTTATAGTCTTAATTTGGCTTGTGAAAACTTTCCTCCATTTCTTTAGGAAGCCAGGCAGTTCCAAGTGTGGAACAAGAAAATATAAACTGATAAAAGGATTTATTAAAGTTCTTTACAAAAATTATTTTTCAACAAACTTTGATATCCAGGTTCTTGGCTAGTTTTATTAAATCTACTAGTTTAAATGTACAGAAATCTTTCCCGAACACACCTTCTGACATTTTGACACTTATTTATGTATTTATTATTAATCAACTTGTTTATTAAACAACTTCTTTATTTTCCGATTATGAAACAAGGGGTTTGCACACCAAAGGTTAATTAAGAGTTTTAGGAATTTTTTTTCAATATCCCATGCTGAAATACATTAATAAAGCTGTCTTGTGCAGACACTTTCAAATATAAATTTAGAAATACATTATACTGCTTAGGTATATTCTTAAATGGACAGAAGACCTTTTTGCTACAGGGAAGAAATGTCTGCAACAACTGCTCTCGTACGGCAAGGACTCACGGCTCCTGGAGACTGTGGTTACAGACCTCCAGCGTAGCAACATTCTTCTTGTCTAGCCTTGTAATTTTTTGCCAGGTACTCTGTACATTAAGTTGTTTCATTTTGATTGCCCTAAGGGTTTCTTGCTCACTAACTAATGGGGAGCTTGATGCATCATTACTTTAACATAGCACAACGTGATAAAGCTGTAGGATTCTCTAGTAAAGAAATTACTGGTTCTGTTCTTAATAGATTAGTTCTCATAATATTTAGCCACACATCGGCAAGGCCTTTATATTTAAAATGTTATTTAGAAGAGATATTTTACTGGGTTCAACTAATTTCTATAAAATAAGGGGTCATTTCAAACACAGTTTACCTGCACACACACAAAAAATGGAGACAGGGTGAAGCTATGAATTTGCTTCACACAAAAAACCACAGAACACTGTATGTTCATAAATGTCAAGAACAGGTTTGGGGTTTTTTATAGCCTAATTAAACTGAAACAGCATATGAGACCTTCAGGGGATACAATCCTTATAGTTTACTAAACCTAGGGTTGTTTGAAGATGCAGAGGTTGTGCATTGTTGTTCATTCTATAAGGCCCTGATCAGAACTTCAGAATGGCTTATGAATCATTTCCCAGTCATTCACACCGAGCTGAGGCAGTTCACATGAAAGCTGCTAGACTGTAGACAAATCGCATTCTGTATGCGTTCTCATTGACTCAATTCCCAGACAACATGCTTTTCTCTATATTTTGCATATTCCTTGTCTAAAGTTTTTAATTACCATATCCAGGTTTTCCTCTCACCGCAGTCCCAACAGGAAGAGTCTACCTTAAAAAATGTTTTACTGATAGTCCTTTTCCTCTTCAGCTCTATACGTTGAGATAACAGTTTAGATATCTCCTGTTAACTCAGGCTATCCACCATATACCTTGATCTATTTGAATTTCACTTAACATCCTCCAGCAGTTTCCTTATTGACTCCTGTGTATCTGCCTATGACCTTCTATGGACAGAGAAGGACTTGCGGGTGATGTGATGGTTGGAGGCCGTCTTGGGCATAGGACCACGAAACGATGGAGTTTTCGATTCTTGAAGAAGTAAGGAAGGGGGTCAGCAGAACTGCTGCCCTGGACTTCCAGAGGGCAGATTTTGGCCTGTTTAGGAGACTGGTTGACAGAGTCCCTTGGGAGGCAGTCCTGAAGGACAGAGGAGCCCAGGAAGGCTGGACATTCTTCAAGAAGGAAATCTTAAAGGCACAGGAGCGGGCCATCCCCATGTGCCGAAAGATGAGCCGGTGGGGAAGAAGACCAGCCTGGCTGCACAGAGAGCTTTGGCTGGAACTCAGGAAAAAAAGGAGAGTTTATGACCTTTGGAAGAAGGGGCAGGCCACTCAGGAGGACTACAAGGATGTTGTGAGGTTATGCAGGGAGAAAATTAGAAGGGCCAAAGCCCAACTAGAACTTAATCTGGCTACTGCTGTAAAAG
>NW_008794625.1:2438988-2476579 GCF_000699145.1 Aptenodytes forsteri | reverse complement strand
GTTAACGGTTGGACTCGATGATCTTAAGGGTCTTTTCCAACCTAAACAATTGTATGATTCTACGGTTCTGTCTAAATCTTAAAGATCAAGAGCTCCTGAATTATTGTATGTATTACTGTGAATGCTTTTAGAGACATAACTGATGGGGTTTAGAATAGTTCTGTGCTAGTTGCCAAATCCTACAACTGATCTAGAGCCAGAATAGGAGAAGGACATGGGATTGACACCATGAAAAAAGTGTCAGTCCCTCATTTTTTATCATATTTACTCCAAGAAGAATCTGGATGCACAGTACATTCAGTAGCATAGAGCGTAAGATAGCTCCTACTTCTTGGCAAAAAGGGTGACCATTCTTGCACTAAATTCGACTTCCTCCCAAAAATACTTGTTTTACAATACATTTGATTTCTTCCGAAAACTTCAGCCCTTATCTATGCCTGGGAAGGAAAAATTAGTCATTTCAGTAGTTGACAGCAGTAATTAGCAAGTATATTAATAACATATTTGGTAATCTACCTCTTCGTGCCACATGTTCACAGTGGAGCCCTCCTATGCACTGTGGTTCAGCAGACTGGAAATCCTCGCTGTATGTTTGACCTGTTACAGCTCTATGGGGAAGTCAGCTGCCTTCTCAATTTCCTTTTACAACGTATGTCAGGATCTGTGCTGGACAAAAACATTGGTTAACATTTCAGCAATTATACAAAAAATTATGATGGTGTAAGGTCTCACTCATGTAAAGGGGCTGATCCGGTCCCGGTAAAATCAGCAAGTTTTTGTTATTGACTTTCCTTGGAGCAGGATTGATCTCTAAAGGCAACAAATGCATTGAATTAGATTAGTAAATTACTGTTCCCACGATCAAGTTAAAAGACAAATGAGTAGTTAAGTGAGAGTCTGGTAACAATATCACATCACAGCGCTTCCTGGTTATTTTCTTGTGGATTTCATGCAGCGGAATTTCCAAGAAAATATTCTCTCGTCAGCACACACGGGAGTTTCATGTAAAATATATAAAGCCTTTACAAAATAGAAAGATTGTAAATCTGCCTCATACTAAAAGGAACCGAAAATTCAAAGTTAAAGACACCCTATTTTGAAGTCTGCATTAAGATCAACTGATCTTCTCTTGACTGAGAGTTTCACACGGTTCTAGCTAAACACATTAGAAAATATAGTCTGGCAGGACTGAGTATTTAATTTAAATATGTTTTCAAAAATTCAGACTATATTTTGATTAATGAAGCTTTTCTTGATTAATGGAGCATTGCAGAAAGTCTCTGTGGGAGCATGCTATGTTAAAATGAAGCAGCTTTTAATACAGACTTTTAAAATTTTTCAAAGTGGATATTCATACAGATCTTAAGTCTTGCATGATCCATCTATATGCACAGATTAGAAATGATGGCATACCCTTTTTGTAGGGGTCTCATGTGTCTGCTCCCAGTGATTGCATGGCACAGTCAAGCAGTTCTCACAATGAAACACTCTACAGAAAAGATGACCTATAATGCAATAGGTTACGTGCCCCAAAAGACAGCATATAAATATTTTAAAATGTAGAATACATGAAAAAGCATCTGTACTTTTATTTGCTGTCTCATGCCAAGGGCAGAAGCACCTTCATTGGTAAAGACACTGATTACGCATCGCTTATATATACATAGATATATAGATAGATATTAATATATAATAATATAATGAAATGCTGTGATTCCTGTGTTTACAAAATTCCTCTTACAGTGAACTCATTAGCAAGCAAGCATTGGGCCAATAAGAGCTCTGCAGTGGATAAATTCTTAATGATGGAAAGTAGGCTAACACTTTGAAATTCTGTTTGCATATGACCTTGTCTTCTTTCTCCCCTTTCCTTAAACTGGTATATTACCATTTTCTCCAAAATGTACTTTTATTTGCTGTCTCATGCCAAGGGCAGAAGCACCTTCATTGGTAAAGACACTGATTACGCATCGCTTATATATACATAGATATATAGATAGATATTAATATATAATAATATAATGAAATGCTGTGATTCCTGTGTTTACAAAATTCCTCTTACAGTGAACTCATTAGCAAGCAAGCATTGGGCCAATAAGAGCTCTGCAGTGGATAAATTCTTAATGATGGAAAGTAGGCTAACACTTTGAAATTCTGTTTGCATATGACCTTGTCTTCTTTCTCCCCTTTCCTTAAACTGGTATATTACCATTTTTCTCCAAAATGGCTACATAAACTTCAGTCCCACAGAGAAGACGAGCCAGTGCAAAGCACTTAAATTCCTAAACAAACAGCCTGGACTCGATGTAAAAATGACCTTTTTGATTCGAGAACTGTTTTGAAAATTCAATATGACATACATAAAATCTTTATTGTCAGCAGCCAAGCAGTTCAGAGCTAGTTCTGTAATCCCAGTGTGGGACCTAAAGCGCACACAGGAAGCTGGATTCAATTTTTCACTTAATTCCAGAAGTTATCCATTATCCTTCCTTACTGAGTAAAAGGGGTTACTTTTCCTTGGCAAGCTCCTTGGTATGCAGAGCTAAAATTGGGTCTCAGTCACAAAAGACCTGTCAGTAGACATTAAATTATCTAATTACAACTGAACATGTTATTGAACAAGTCATATTTAAACTATGAATGACACAAGTCAAAATCCATTCTTAAAATAACCCTAAGTGATACACATACCCCAATATAGCTTCATCGTTTTGCTACTGTCTCATGCATGCAGTGTCCGGTATGAGTCACAATTGAGACTTGTGAAATGATACATACTCAATATTTTATGGCTTAATAGGAGATGTGGCTAGAAGCAATGCAAGAAAAATAAAACCATCCAATCAAGATTATATTTTTTAAAAGAAAACAATTTCAGCCCACGGGGTTTTATTCATCCATAACAACTGCAGCGAGACCCAACACAAAACGTAGATCTTTAATATCAATAACACAAAATGCTACCTTGCTAATGAAGACATATTAGTTTATTGATTAGTTGTGCAAGAATGTTTATGTTGGTTTTGCTTCTAGTTGCTCATATATGGATGAGCTCTTCAATTTTACTCCATCTGCATGCAAAGACTCGTAGAAATGGTTGTAAGGGTTTTCTTACAGCCTGTCTCCCCTCCTCTCATCTTTCTTACAGCCTGTATTTCCCCCTAGCTGGATTCTGCTATACTTGGTATGCACTAAGCGTAGGCAGAATAAAGTAGGCTAACGTTTAGCCTACAGAAATCCAGCTCACCTTAATCAAGCACGGGCTTAGCAAAGGTAAGTTGGTAACTTCCCCCTTACCACCTCTATGGCTTCTTTAGCTATGCCTCTTTGAAAAAAAGTAATTAATAAATAAGTACATATGAATAATAGCACGGATCTAACAGCAGTAAGTCGCACATGACTGTATATGCCTACCCAGTGTTCTGACGAACAGACAGGTATTTGAAAGGACAGCTTATTATTATTCCAGGAGGGAAAAAAAATAAACACACACACATATATATATATGTATAGTGTGTAGGATTTGACCTTCATAGCTCTTCCCAGTCTTTCATCATTTTCTTAACGAGGAACACTACCCCATCAAGGCCAACAAACACTGGCCAATCTCCCCTGCCTCTTCACTCTCTACTGCCAGAGAGCCGGGCTGCGGTACGTGCAAACGCTTCCACAGCACCAGGTACTAACAGTTGCCACGAGAATGCAAATCATTAAAATCATACTGAGGTCCTCGAGATCATTTCGTGAGGACAGCCCTTTGAAGGATATGATCCATAGACCTTTGCCTGTACTCTTTATGACAAAGCTACCTGCCCCTAAAAAGCCTGCAACTTAAGACCGCTTATGGTAACTTTACTTCTCAGAGAGCAAGTTGCACAATCTTAGGCTCTTGGAACAGGGAGGAATGCATAACCTTCAAAGAGCATGAACGAAATGAGTTCTAATATACACATCACTTCTAAACCAGCTTTGATTTTTTTTTTCTTTTAGATTGGTTTCTTGTATTGATATGGACCAGATGCAAAGTTCACAGCCCGATCCAGCTCTAAACCTATGAAGTTTCAGAGGTGTGCAGATTCAGGCTTCGGTTTTGTCTGACTTCTAGAAGAAAATATGAGGAGAGTTTTTCTTCAGTTAAGAACAGCTGTTTCTACTACTGCTGTCAATGACAAATTAAGACTTTTGTACTTTCAGAGATGGAAAAAACAGTAAAAAATCAGCTTTGCTCAAGAGTTTATTCTTAACATTTTTCTTACTGAAATCAGCAGAAGAAATCAAGAGGGAACAGCTTTTAATTACAGTATGTTTTCTTGCATGTTGGCCACTTCTAATTTTACTGCCTGTGGGCTATCTGGGAACTAGCAGGAGAGAATGTCCTCCATTCCAAATCAAAACCAAAAAAACTAGAGCTCAGTGCAAAACTGCATTGTACAAAACATACAGTGCACCAAATTTCAGCGTATGAGCAGAGTTTCTTCTGTCTTTATTTAAAAGCATATGCACTTCTCCGTAACGATGGACAGGACTGATCTAGGAAAATATGCCCTGCTCATTGCTGACTGCTTCTGCCTACTCTGGGACTTTGTAACAAACAGGAACGGATTTCTCCATTTTAGCCATTTCCAGATGACGCCAAAGATCTCACCTCTCAGTTTGTCAGTCAGACTGAACATAAGTGTGCAGGGGCGTAGAAGTACAGAGATTTCTATAGGCCATTTCAGTCGTTACAGTACTTCAAAAAGCAGGACACGCTACATTTCTGTCACTGCCTTCCCATATTTGTCTAATGTTTATTAAGATCACTTTGAAGCCTATCAAGACCTCCAAAGCACACTTCGGAGTACTTGTTTCAAAGTATCAACACATCTACCAATTTCGTAAGTCAATACTGTTGTTCGATCGTCAATAAAAAAAAAATAAAATTAAGTGGACCCAGAAAATAGGATGGAACATTCTGAAACCCCCATTAGTACCGTGACAGTTAACCACCAAAAATTGCCATATAAGAAACAGCTATCTAGCAGATTTTGTGTTGATTCTATAGCAGTCTCTCAGGACTCTGGCCCTCTGGCTCGCTTAGGAGGGCATTGCAAGAGACAAAGAACTCACCAATTACAAGGTATGCGACACCTGCTTTTTCTTTCTTATGCACAAGGCAGGATACCTGCAGAAAGGATTTGACAATCTTAAACCCAAGCTGGCTTTGACACAATTCACAAATACTCTGTTTGGTTATTAGTTGTAGTGTGTTTCAAGAAGTTGCAGAGAGCTGACCACTCTAAAATTCCCCTGAATTTTCTCCCTTTTACCGTTTCAAAGATAAGAATCAAATTTGCCTTTTTCAATTTTTTTTCGATTAATTCATCTATACTCCATACTGAGTTTGAACAATAACTACTAGCAGCTCTGAGGTTATTTCATCTAAGTCTCCATGTACCCTAGGATCATTTCAAATCTCTTTGAATAAATGACCTTGTATTCTAAGAGGAACTATTTATTTCGGTACCCTTCAAAATCCCACCATATATTTAGTTATCTTTTGCAAATCTGACCCAGGAACTAAATCAGAGCTGTTAGGACACGCTGTTTTCCTCCTTGAAATTCAGAGACACGAGCCAAAGGTGAAAGCATTGTAGATGGTATCGTAGACAGCATGTGTTTAAGTTAGCTGGGAGGCACCATTGCGCGGAAGAGCTAGCAGCCTGCTGGCATGTTCAGCTTGATCGTACTAATGCATTGCTTTGTAGAAAATGTTTTAATAGAGAAAGGAATAAAACTGGTAGATAATCTTTTTGTTTAAAACAGATTTTAGAGAGAAATCAGTACAGAAGGGATCATGTTTTCTGGAATATTTTAAGTGAATATAGGCAGAATAATTTTTGCATGTATCATACAACTTCAATTTGACAAGGATGGAGGCTTCGTGTGACTGTTCTGTCAAAGCCTACCTAGAAATGCCTGCTTAAATAAAATTTCTCTGAATCTCATTGATGAAGTAGAAGCTGTCAGCCTTAATTTCCTACTCCAGTTATTAGTCTACTAACATGAAGGCAAGATGTTTACATTAATATTTATCTCCTTTTTATTACATGCCATCGGAATTCATAACAACTTATTTCAAACCTGTCAATAATATATTAACCTAAATCTGTAAGTCTACCTCCAGGAAGACAGTGCAAGCCCTCAAGAGGTCAGTTACATTATACCAGCTAGCTCTATAGGAGATACTTTGAATATCCACGCAGTTTATTAGAAAATACTGTCCTGTCTATACTACTCTAATCTAAAAGTGGAGGAGCCATGACCTTTTTCCCTGGACAATAAATACCTAGTTAAAAATTTGTTGTCATTCCAAGAGAGAGCAATTTTTAGAAAAATACCCTGTAAAAATCAAATTTATTATGTTTATGCAGTCATATGCTATTACAAATACCATAATATTAAAAAAAATAAATAGAGTAAACCACCATATCTTCCAAAAATCTTTGAAATATTTTTCTCAGGAGTGTTCTTTGATATAGCTATTGATCCAACACAAAATCTGGTCTCTTTAACAAAAAAGATTTTTTGAAGAAAGATTTGACAGCAACTACCAGTAAGTTCTTTTTAAAAAAATCCATACAGATATATAGTAAAAATCTAACTCTTTGACTTGTTCAACAGGAGGAATAAAAATTGTAATTTTCTACAGGGCTCCTTCCTAAGAAGGAACCCCATCTCCTCTCATGCAGTCCCTCAGAAATCAGGGAGGGACTGGCTTTCCAAACCTGTGGTCTTTTTTCTTTGAAAACTGATCTAATATGTATGTGTGTGTGTGTGTATGTGTGTGTAATCTTAAAAAGTATATGTCCTAGAGATATAGCCTAGAAGACCCCAGCATCGTTGGCAGATATACTATTAGGCCATTACTACAGTAGGACTGGATTTATAGGTCCTTAAAAGAAGAAAAAAAGTTAGTAGGACCATATCATTCAATGCGCATTCCATTTTGCACATTTTAGGGCCTCATGTTAATGAGTCCTTGTAAACTGGTGTAAAACTATTCTCTTATCCCTTACTTGTAGGGACGTTTACTACAATATGCATATGTATCATCTGTTACTTTTCAGATATCAGTCATATTTTAAGCTCAAAAGATTTACCTTTGCAGTAGAAATGATACTTAAATGAAAACTAGCAGTAGGAAAATACTTGAAACTCTGATCTCCTCGCTTTTAAAGATGTCAGAAAATTAATTATTTTCACTGATATCAATGGGGCATTAAATCTGTAACTAATTCCATATGTGTGAAAGCTGTAAGGATTAGAAGTGCATAAGGATGTTGTAGGATAAATCAAAACCATAGCAAATTCTGCAAGGTTGCTGAAGTGAGCCACTCTAGGCAATCAGGATATGAAAATTAAATCAATTTATGGGAGGACAAACCATGCCTACCCTCCAAGTATTAATTACTTCTAGTACAGTGGCACCTGGATGATTCAACCCCTTTGTTCATGGAACTATACACACACACATATAAAGAAGGTTCTAGACCCAAAGGATAAATACATTAACTGCATCCTTTTTGCTTAGCTTTTAAATACTCAAAAGACTGCTCTAAGAGTCAACACTCACTGTACTGCGTACATGTTCACGGAGAAGAGTGATTTTTATTTATACATATATATCTTTCTAATAAAACATCTACACAAGTGGGCTCAAGTCTAGGGTTATTTCAGCGAGATCAGGTTGTGCCTGTCCAATCTTCTTCATAATGAAAGTGAGAAAATTACAGATAAGTAATTGCTGCAATAAGGCTACAGCCGTTAGTAAGGTTTATAACTTTTATTTAAGTTTAGCTTTTCAGAAAGTCTACCATGATACACGAAATGAAGCAATGGCGAAAATGTTCCAGTGGTTACTTTATCTCCCTGTTAAACCTTTTTTTTCCTTTCACCTAGCTATTGTTTACGGACCGTATCTTGCTCACCTGTGCAGCAACATTCAGCACCCGGTACGATGAGATCTTTGCGAAGCTCATCTCCCACGAGGAATATGCAACTGGGAAACTCGAAACAATCGTTAGCGTAGTCTGCCACACCATATAGCACTGATCGAGGCAAAGACCACAAAAGCTGCCTCCTCACCTTGTCCACTTCTCTGTCTGTGACTTCTTATACAGTCCCTAGGAACTCTTCTACTGCAGCGACGGGAGCTGCTGCCTAACATGCCATGACTAGCCGTCCCTTTCATTTGCTCATCTCGCCTCATTTTTCTTATCCCGAACAGTGCACAAGAGAGGATAATTGTACTTTCTGGAACAGATCTTCGACAGACCTATGGCAGTGGAGACCTACTAAAATCAATGGAGATAGGCTGGTATACACAGCGGCTCAGATCTCCCGTCTTTAACCAGTCATGTGGTAAAAAAAATTACAGATTTTAAGTTCCGTAAGAAAGCTCTAGTATCCTGGTACCGCGAGGTCAACAGAGCAGGCCTCTCTTTTAAAAAGTCTGACGAATTTCTTGAGCTGTCTTCTGGCATGCTTCAGCCCTGTGAATCAAATAACTGAGGAAGGCCCATAAAAATGGGTAAACAAACATAAAAGGCTGTCCCTGAGTGCTATTGTATTTCAGAGCTGGCTCACTGCTCTTGTTAAAAGGCTGCTGCAGACATATACAAAGAATCATATGAATAATGCTGGAGCCATCTACCTACAGCACAGAAACGTGATCTTTTCTATTCAAATGTGTTTGAAATTTGTTAGAACTGGAAAAAAGATTACTCTTTCCTTAAAAGGGCATGATCTCATCCTCACTGCCTTTTTTTGATACAGGACTGGGAGGCGAAAAAGGCCTAAAAACCTATTCAGTCCTTGCCGGCTTAATAACTTTAACATATTATTTCTGATGAAGATGAAAAAATCAGACTTGTAAAAACTGATCCTAAAAAGAAAAAAGAGGCTTTAACTAACAGGGGGGAAAGGGAAGTGTGGGAGGCAGCTTAATGCCTCGACATTGGTTAACAATGCAAAAGTCTGAAGTCTTTAACTCATTAATTTGAAAGGGTTTGGCTCCAGCTCTTTATTTTGGCTTTTCATTTTTGTTTGTTTGTTTTTCCCCTCCCAAAGGAAATCTGGACTGTAGATGATTACTTTGAAAACAAAGCAGTACACAACTCTGGCAGAGAGATTCTCTTCAAAGGAGATCATTCGAGGAATAAAACATGCTTTAAATTAACAATCAGTCGCAACAGTGACAGGCCTCAGGGTTTGGTGACACAGCCTCACATTAATTACTTGCTAAAGGAATGGGATTGTGTGCAATATAACACGAGGATAAATATTAGGATAAGTAGTTTCAAGAGGTTAGGCTAAAAGAAAGCGCCTTTTTGACATCAGCACTGAGAAATCTGGGGAGGTTAAACACAAAGTTAAAACTAATACACATACACACACAATATCCTCTTCTAATTAGCATGAACCTCTGGCTATGGATCTGCTCGCAGTCGTGCATTGGAGATCAGACAGCTGTTAATGTCCAAACCTAAATAGGAGGGGGTTTAATCTATTAAGAAGGATTTGTACATTTGAAGTAGCAACATTAGTTGATTACTAATTTAGAGTACGCTGAGTTGTCCTAAGTTTTCCTAGAACTACAAACCAATTTCAAGTCAATCTCCACGGGGATTGGACCTGAACTAGTGAACCACTGCTGATCAAGAAGTGATCATGAATTCATGACCATGACCATGACGACTCTGTTCAACCTTTTGTGGAAGTCCGATCATTTAGAAAATGTTCAATAAGATATGCTGTGAGCCAGAACTATGTTCCTTGGGAGAGTTCTCGTGGGACACCTCAAATGACCCTGCTGAAGCACTCTGCTAATTAGTTGCACGTCAGGTGAGTGCCTGTAGTGGATTTGATTCATCGGAAGAAGCAGCAGGATTTCAAATTCGCCCTATATCCAGATGGAGAAATCCCTTTAGCTGCTGTATCAGCCTCTGACATGGACTAATTATGTTATCACCTTTAGTAATGCGCCTAGTTAGTCAAAACTGTCTTACATTACCGTCTAGTCTTAATAAATACATAACAGTTTTGCAAGGGGAAAATAGGTTTTTCTGAGATCAGGAGCTCTGCTTTTACAGCAGAGTGGTAATCTAGTCTGAATACGCTTGCCAGAGGCCTGCATTTACTGTACCTCCTGGAAATGTCTCAGCTAGGGAAAAGCTCTTTCAGTATTTAAAGTACAGCTTCCTACTGAAATTTGCATTTTTAAATGTCATGTTTTATCTTAGTTTTCTAGCTGAATTTGTTTTGAACATCAGCTAAAACAATGCATTCTCCTGGGAATTAAGAAAAAATAATTGGAGAGTGGGCTGAAAGGAGACAGGACCTGTGCCACTGTCTGTGGCTTGAGAAAAAAATAAAATCACAGCTCAAGAAAAATCACGGTTATTCTACGCTGTGTTTCAGCTGTTTTGTTCCCCAAGGCCATCGCTCCTGTTCCAGATTTTTTTGTTTTCTGCTGTCTCAGAGTGAACTAGCCCTAACTTGTACAAACCTCTATGCAATTCCAAATCTTGCCTCTGCCTTCTGTGAGACCAGGGGTGGGGTGGGGTGTGTTAAGCCAAGTTTGCCAGAGAATGGAAACACAAAACGTTTCAAACTCCTACCTCAGCAGTAAAAGCCCATCCTGGAAGATTTCACATACAAGAGAGGGGAGAAGTGGCAGGCACCAACCAGCTGAAAAGCGTCCTCTTCAAGGCAGCAGCTGTTTTGTTTTGCAAAATCTAAGTGGCCACCCCCAGAAAATGGTGATGCAGAGGCGTCCCCATAACCACACAATTCTGCATGTCAGAGAACAGACGAAGGGACTGTCGCGGGAAGGCTCTGAGATCAAGAGCTGGATACCAACCATGTATGATAAAGCCTCATAGAGAGGAGAATTAAAAAGACAGTGCTGTCAAGATCAGTTGTGATTGACACTTGTTACATACATGCAAGACATAAGTTTAGCTTCCAAGCTTCCACGAGCCAATTCGATCCAGTCTTCTCAGGCAGACATTAGGTGAGATAAATCCTCCACACTGTGCATAACTCCCTCTGAAAAGCGTTACCTGGGGTCACCCTGGGATTGCCAAGGACAACTCTGGAGAAAATAAACAAATAAATATATAAGTCCCAGCAAAATGAAAGTCCATCCCCCAGTGGATTTTTTTCTTTTGTCAAACTAAGAAGGCGTTCAGGAACGTGGACAAAAATAAACCTTCCCTGACTGTGGAGGTGGAGTGCTCTGACTTCTATGGATTTTTAGAATTAGCTAATAGGTTCAAGGAAAAATTAATATAGTGTTCCAAACACTCTAGGTGACCTGTGCCAAATGTAGCAGCTGGCATTAATAGAGTAAATTACATGATTATATTAAAGATGAATGACACAGCTTTACAAAAATAAATATCTAACACTGTTTAGAATTCAAATCAGCTATAGCAGGAGCAGACCTAACAGATACGAATGAACATAGTATTGAAGTGTAGAAATGAAAATCAGAGTCTTCATTTACCTTCCCACCATGACCCGGATTCAGACTTTGTGAATGTAGAACAAAGCTGATGGCATTTTCTCAGGGCTTTCAAAGAGAAGTCCCTACCACTGCAGTATTTTAAGCACCTACTGACATCTTGCCACCCGGGAAAGGAGTAAATTGAGATCAGGACAAAGGTATAGTTTGATCTCACTGGAAACCAGAATTTTGTCTATAAAAAGACCTTGATGCTTTGCTCTGTGCTAGAATGAAAACAAAGCCTTTCAGTTTGCGGGCTGGGGAGTAGAAAGGTGAACAGACTTTCTCAGAACTGGCAGTAGTCCAATGCTTATAGCATTTGCCATGGGTAGGGTATTTTTCTGAAGTAAACATCTGAAGCTGCATCTCCATGTCCCTGTGAGAATGCTTTAATCTGTGCTGCTGGCAATTCTGAGCACTGATCTCTCTCCTGCTCCAGAGGGTATCTAATCTTGGCCCAAAAGGCCAGTATGTTTCTATAAAATATTCAAATGTTGATATGGAGGGGGGCAAAAGCTTCCTGGAAAATTTTTCAGCGAGTTCTAGCTATGGTTCTGCAGCCTTTCTGTAATGGAGTATTTGTGCTGGCAGTAATAGGATTACCTGCATCATTAAAGGTTGCAGGAGCTACCCCTTGGCAGGTGTAGTAAATGAAGAAAATGATTTTGAGAGTGTTCAGTTTATAACAGAAGGGCTTAATTATAGTTCCAACGAGGCTGAGCTGCACAGATCACAGCGATCAGCATCAGCTCCAAAAAACTTTAAGACAGTACATTTGAGAGGTACTGAAAGCATCACTGTGGGCCGCAGGATAACGACACATGTAAGCAGCTTTCTCAGACACGTTCTGAAAAGGAGCGAGGAGACAGCATTTCGTTATTGTCTTCCAAGGATGATTGGAAAGAAAAAGCATTCTAGGGTGCTCGCAATGCATCACACGGTGTAGTCAAACTAACACGGTTTCACATGGGGTCACACCGTCTACCGAGTGCTATTGCAGCACTAAGCCTAACCCTACGACAAACCTTAGGACACTAAAGGATCAAAGCCAAAACCAGGAGATCCTGCTCGCTATTATGGACAAGGCTGTGGGAGAGAGGAAAGAAATTAATTGCTAGCCAATAGAAGACATTACTTTTAACCTGTTCTAAATCCAAGAGAGGGCTGAATTTGGGGTGAATTGCCCTTCAGTCTGAAGTGCGATTCTTTTTCAAGTGTACAGAATATGCCACTTAACTAAGTCTATTTAATACCCTGATTCTAAGAAGTCTTCCTCTTACTATCAGTCCTATTAAAATCAGTAGTTATTCAATCAAGTGAATATGATGATCCAAAGAACCACGGCTGGTCTAAGCTCTTAAAGGAAAACGTCTGCCTAAAGCTAGTGACTATCAGAGATTGATCTTTATTTAAGACAGCAGTTGTACTCAGGCATTTGGCCAATAGCCAAACTAATAAATATAATCATCTTGAACATGTATATACACGTATATTTTTCAGGGTTGTTTACTCAGGTATTAATTATATTTGAAACAATGCCAGTATCAACATGAAGAAGTGACTAAGGACATGATCCTGCACAGATCTGAAGACGGTATTAAACTCTGCTAAGTTCATCTGAAAAGAAGAAATGGAGATTAACTGTACTGAATACAAGTCTGGATTTGTACTTGCAAAACTAGGTCAGGCTGCCACACAAATCAATCAGAACAGGAGTAAGCCTTGTACAGAACTCTTGGGCAGAATTCTCCATTGTTTCAAGTATTTTTTGGCTGCAGAAGAGCTTACTCTTACAGGCAAATGCTGAAGCATCCGAGCAGCCTGGCGAGGTAGTGATAAGAAATACAGCGGAGAAGACTCCTTTCCTTATCCAGCCCACAAGATTTCTGCAGAGCTGATGCACTGCAATCCCTGGAGTCTAGAATATCCCTCGTTACTTTAAACATCTAACACATAACAACGCACCTGGGCCTTACGCTTCCCTTCTGTTCCCCTTCCTCAGGTTGGTTTGTACCAGTGAATGTCTTTCACGGGGAATTTGCCTGTAGCAGAATCCGTGCAATACCCCATTGTGTGGATGCGCACTGCCTTTTTTCTCACAGATCCTCCCTTTGTGCCCACATTTGAAGACATGCCCTTTAGCTATTCCTGTATGCACAGTTGAGTGCAAGAATCGTATTCCCTGTCCTGTCCCTGCCAGTGAAGCACACATGCAGAGCCGACAACAGAGCACGCAACAACTATTCTACAGGAACTAAAGGAAATGTAAGAAACACCTTATATAAGCTACTAACAACGATTAATAATGGTAAGTACTTACGGTGGCCCTGTGGCCCAAGGTACTTTACAGAACATTTTGCATCAGGTGAGTTGGAAGCCAGCCTATGCTTTAAACGCTTTGATATCGGGATTCCAATCGCTGCTCACCAAAAATGAGGCAGCAGTGTCTGTCTAGCTCAAAGTGACCACCACATAATCATTCTGGACGACACCTTTCTAACCTGATCCTCTTGTTGAGAGGAGAAGGATTGAGCAAGATTAGGCTCCCTTTCCAGTTTTTGCAGCGATTCTTGCCGTTCAGGGGAGGAAATACATGGTCGGGTAGTATGCAATGATTTTTCCCATCCCACCTCATCCCATCCCCAACAGCAGTCTCTTTTCAGTTACAACACCCTGATACTTTTAACAAGCGCAAATACTCTGACTCAAAAGTTCTTGGAATCAGAACTCTAATTTAATTTTAGTGGATCAGGTGATCAAAGGAAATTATTCAGCACAAACAACATTGGATTAAAAGCAAAACAAGTTTCCCGAAAATTACTTCCATTTTTCACTTTATTCCATACCCCATCTGCTTCTGATGACTTAATTTCTGCCTCTCAAGAGCTGGAGAGATCGGTATTCATTAAAAGAATCTATACCAGTTCAAAATTCTAAGACCTAATGCTATGGTATAAAAATATAGACAAATTGAATTCACATTGGTGATGGCAATTACACAATTGAATTGTTATATATTTATAGAAGCAGGCTCCAGAAAGTCCCAGCTGAAGCAGTGCTGACAGCAGCCAAGATGGCCTTTATGAGTGACTGTGAGCTGCCTTTTCCTTGCCGGTTCCAAGTCTGCCAGCACTGTCTCGGGAGTAGGGCAGCCACCTGTTTCCAAAGGATGCTGAGGAGTAGCGCATAATTCTAGACAAATGAGAAACATTTATGCAGCTAAATTTTTAGTTCTACTGTTTGCGGTACAGATTACTACCCAAACTAAAATGGCGTAAGAAAAAGAGTAATTGATCACACCCACACGAGAATCACTTCTATTTGAGAATTTTGGTCACTAAACACACGCAGGCTGCATGCTACAGAAGCCCCAGGGCTCCTACGGGCAGTATCTATTGTACTTCAATGCCCTTTCACAGCGGCCATGCTGGCTGCTTTTATAAAAGGGAAAAGGGTCATTCAACTATTCTCTCAAGTATCCTTTTCCGTACAAATGAATTTGAACCAGGCGCAAGATGGGATGGTACAACCAAAGTATGGAGTTTATGCCTTGGATGTCAAGAATATCATTGGTTTTTGCATACCGCAAAAATTTAACAGCTGTTCCATCCATGAAGAGGAAGCTGGCATTTTATCCTTAGGGATGCTGTACAGAGAAAGATGCATGCTTCATAGTCTCTCACCAAGACTTTTCTAGATACTCTCTGTTTACGGTCTTCCTTAACCTAGAATACCAAAAACACACGAATGTCCTTTGGGAAAGGAGAAATACATTTCCTATTTTCTCACGTTTCTTCATCTCCGCCTCACTTCATTTAACCACACTAAGGCCATAGCACATACAGAATGGGCCTATTTCTAGTCGTGTTGCTGTTACAGCACTTTGCAGAAATGTTATAAGCTATGTCTACACCAGGAGACTGGGAGTACTGCACAACTAACCTGTTTAGAAAGGAAACCCAAACCACATCAGTCTTCGTAAGCTCTCACTGGCTTGCCAGTTTGGATAACCACGAGACCAGGACCCTGAATTGACACGCAGCTGTTTATTCTGGATTCTTGTATTAGCTTTCAAATAAGAACAAAAAGATGGGAAAACTTGCATTTAATACATTATAGCATTTAGCACACACAGCAGCTGTATCAAACATCCTATAACCCCCACTCCAGAGCCCTGCCTTTAAGAAAGCAGTGAAAAGAAAGGAGAAAGTGCCCTTTGGCCTTTGAAGCATGTTCTTTTCCTTACACAATAACTATGACTGATTCATACATCACTTCTGTATACCCTGCCAGCCCAGGGCTTGGCCTAAGCCTTGTTTCACTTTTTAATAGCATACTTAATATTAGCATCCAGGTGTAAGCAACAGCAAGTAGAAGCTAGCACAGTATTTCTCTACCTGCACGCATTTTAGGGTTTCCTGAGATTAGCACTGTATTGTTCCTAGAAGAAACAGCCAAATTCAATAGTTCTACGTTTGACTATTCTCATGAATTCTGGTCTTTCTAATCTTCTTCAGTGCTCTTGACTTCCATCTAATAAATCATTTTAGACAGGCTTAGCCTTCATGCTCACATAAACTTTAATGGAGTGACACAGAGAGCAGGCAAAATTTCAGGTTCAGCATGAGCCTTTTACTGAACGATGGCTGGCTTTCAAATGAAAATGTCTTTACCATATCTAAACTTTGCATTTTTTTACAGCACATTTCCAAAGCTTGCTCTTGCTCCCAAAGGAGCTAATGTGCCCTACTCCTTATCTTGTAAAATCAGCAGTTCCACAAGACCTTAAACTGTGCTGATTCTAAAAGAAATGTGACAATATCTGCATCTCTGTTCAAAGGCAACATCAGAGTATTTCAATCAGATTAATGGATTCATATTTTCCCTTAGATTCTGAATGTCCAGACAATTCTTGCCCAATTGAGAGACCTGCAGCTTCTTCACATTTCAGTCTGAACAAAGCACCTTTTCCAAGCATCGCGGCAGCGTTCTGCCTGTTTCTCTCTTGAAAACAAAATGCTGAAGGTTAGTCTGGGTTTCCAGCGTCTCTTCATCATGCAGACTGAATCTTCCACGAATAGGTGTGGGGTGGGTTCCCCCCCCGCCTCCCCTTTTATTAAGATGGTAGGTTAATGTGTATCCAACTGGGAAACAAACCAAATCTTTGGTCCCGATCCTGTACGTACAGTACGATTGCTGGGGACGCCGTCATTCTAGAGAATTTAACTGACCCTGAGGACAATCAGCATCTTACCAGACTGCACTGTGAGGCATTTCAAACAATTGTTTAAACTTGAATGCGATTTTCAGTTGCCTGAAAGAGACAATAAGTTATATATTTTACAAACATCAGAAAAACCAACCTTATTCTTACTTGCTTTTGAAAGAGGCACTAAAATAGACTAAGATGAATACATATTGGAATAATTTACCATGGCCACTCAGACATAATTTCTATAAGGAAGAAAACACAAATAGCTGAACTTTAAGGACATAAAATTGCCTTGAAGTATAAATAACAATTTACATTTACATTCACCTCAGTCTCTCTAGGAATACATGTTCCTTAAAGCCATAATCAGAAGGCAAAAAAAGAAAAAAAAAAAATTTCTTGTAACCAACCAAGACATTTGAGGGTATGCTTTCCGTCTAATCCTCGCTTAAGTAATGCTAATTTCTGTCTTATTTCTTCTCCAGCCCTAACAAAATATAAGCACATGAAGAATTATTTGTAGGTAAAAAGGTGGGTTGGGAGAAAAAAGTTAAACTTTTATCTTTAGTCAGAAATAGAATATTAATATTCTAATATTAATATTAAAAGGACTGTTTATTTCCCATGTTCCCTCCATACAAAGACAACAGTGTACAATGAAGCGGGACAGAGCTCAGAGAATTACTATATTTAGCAATTGGCATCCAGGGGAATTTATTTGCTTAATTTTTTTTTTTAATTAAATCATCATTTTAATAGGTTTGAGCATTTACATAGCGTTCAGGTCTATCTCACTTCAATTCCACTTTCAAATTCTGTGGAGAAATTAATTTATACTAGAAAATATGTTATGATATGTTCACCAAAAGCAAGTGGGCAGTAGTTACCATGATCTCCATTAAGAAGTAAATATTAACAGGGGAGAAAGGTGCTGGACAGAGAGCAATGACAGACACAGCCTCTTACTTCTCTTCCACCACAACCAGCACAAACAGTGTGGGTATTAATCGTCACGCTGAAGTTGCAAAGTAGACTTTATTCTGGGTAGTAGTCTGACTCTGGATCATGTTCATGTTCATTCAGTCTTTCTCCTGATACAAAGGAAAACAATGTCAACCAGAAGAGAAAGTTAAGTTACCATCCCAGGAAGTCCACAAAACCTTGATCCACAACATGCTTGCTTGCTGTAGGACTACAGAAAAGCATTTTAAGCCAAAACTTCAAAGGTACTAGCTTAAATCAGAACTAATTAGTCACCTATCACGTTTTGAAGAGATAAGCTTTCATCCTTTTGCTTCATTTTCTCATCTGTAAAATGAGGATAGAAATATTTACCTAACCGTTGGGGTTTCACTGCATTAAAACCGTAGGGTGCTCTGATAATATGATTATGTAAGATTGTAAGATTATTCATAGTTTTGATTGTAGTCCCTAACTCAGGAAAATCAGCGAGGATCCTACTGCAGAAACGAACATTGATGAGAGAACTAGCCATTGCTTGACATCATAGGAAGGCATGTTTTACCACATAGCCTATGAAATGGTGTAATCATTTAGCTATAGCACCATCGCACAAATTCCAGGCAGCAAACTGAGCTTCTCTTTAGCAACTAGAATTTGAAGTTGACCTGAGGTTAGGAAAGACTGGGAGTCTTGTAGAGTGTGAGAAGTCAGGGGCTGAGAATATTCTGCATTTACCACTGTGTGCGTGTGCACGTGCAGAAGTCCATCAAATTGCAACACGAGGTAAAACACCTCCTTTCCCAGCCCCACATGCCTCAGAAGGCCTATTCTCAAGGACTGCGTGGGCTGTCTGAAATGTATTTATTGGTCACAAGCGTTGGATAACATATAACAAGACCACCTTGCCTAGACACAAAAGATGATATAACTATGTAAAGGAACCACAAGTGACTGTTAATATTACTTGCTCTACACACAGGCTAGGCCAAACTATGCAAAGATTACAGTATATAGGGTAAAATAACGGTGTATAAACCAAGAGTAAATTCTTGAGAGAAAATCTTAACCTTGAGAAGTTTTCCTCTCCTCCTTCCTCTCCTCTTCCCTAGGAGACAAAAGAAAGAATGTGAGTCTGGGGGTAAGAGGGAAGAGAGGAGAAAGTACTGTTTATTTATATAAAACATTACAGCTCAATATAATTGTTTCAAAACTCCACCCTAAATTCCAACGAAAGAAAAATTGCTGCTTCCTATAGCAATTGTCTCTTACTAAATTCTGCCTGTATTTTATTCTGGGCTTAGTACAGTTTTGTAATGGATTTTTTTTTTTTTTTTTTAAATTCTCATCTAGTTTTGAGTCAAAGCGTAAAAAACAAAATTCTTTAGAAGGTAGAGCTGATCAGGCAAAGGTTTTACACTAGCAAGAACACTGATATTTCAAAAATATTTTCATCCTGTTTCAGTATAAACATGAAATGATTCAAAGATATTCCCAGGACTGCTTTCCTGAACAGCAAGTGATTCATGAAAGCAAGGAATGAATCCTCGTTTGAATACCTACATGTCTAAGAAGCTTCACAACTAGTTGGTTATAGAATTAGCCTCTCTCTGTCCCCTTCACATTTAAATTATTTATATTAACTCAAAAAACTCCACAAGAAACAGCTTCCCTCCCCCATACTGTGTTGGTCAGGGGACTCACCTGACCTGTAAAAGGTCAAAGGCCAAATTTTCCACACAAAAAAGGAAGATTTGGAAGAAGGTATTTTACAACACGGTCTGGAAGAATGTCTTGACTTACCAGATATTCTAAAGTGATCTTATTGATTTTTACTATACACTTCTCTCTACTTTTGCCCCTTGAAAACTTTTTCTTCTGAACATTTCATCCAGACAAGCATGTTCCCGTGAAAACTTGCAGGTTTTAACTCAGGGGTTTTGTTGTTGTTGTTGTTGTTGTTGCTGGGGGTTTTTTTGTGGGTTTTGTTTGTCTGGTTTTTTACACAAAATCTCATGAAAAAGAAATCAGACTTTAAGAACATTAAAACCTATTTATAATATGAGTAGTTTCTGTAATCATTTTTCTTCACATTTCTATGAGTTATTCATACAAGTATAACCTGTACAATGTTTAGGGAAGAACTTTTATATACGTGAATAAGTATTCAGGCATGAACTATATCATTCATCTAGTCTATACATTTGCTCTAGAGAGCAAGCCTGGAAGCATTTCATTATAATACCACACAGGCAATTATGTGGTGGGAATACGATAAGAAAAAATTGGTCTACAGCCAACAAATCTTAGTTTCTCTGAGTCAAAAAGAAAAAGTTATTAAAATCCGAGATCCATACTCGGATTGTAATGTAGAGTTAAACATTTTGCTTTCCTTCCCCCAACTAGCTCACATCCTGCACTGTCTCCTCACTTCCCCCATAGTCTAAGTCATTTAAAGTCCTCAGTTCTGATCTCCTAATCCTGTCAGAAAGCAGAAACTCCATCATTTTACCCTAGTAGCTGACCACATCCCCCAGATTTAGAGTACCAACTTTGTCAAGTCAATAGCAGCTAAAAAATCTGAAGGCACGCGGTGAACAACATTGACAAGTTCAGAAGATCAGCAAATGGAGAACTTCTTCCTTTCCACCTTTGTCTTTGCACTATGCAGTGGAAGAGTTCCAGAAAACTCGGGATGTAAAAGTGATGGACATTATACAATAAAATCCTTGTATTATTACAAACACTGAATCTGTCTCATGTCAGCGGAGGTTTTCTACTGAAGAAGCACGTGTTTACTAAAGAGTGGTTTTGTAAGGATGACTTCATCTTAAAAGAGCAAGAACTTACATTCTCAAGCTCTGTCCTTCACTGACTTGGGGTCTTATCCAAAGACCATTGAGATATGAGAAAGTTTCAGTTAATTGACTTCAGAGGGCTTTGGATCAGAAGATCCTGGCAAGTCTGACTCTACAACAGCTTTTGAAAGAGAACTGAAAAAGTCTGTCTTATCCAGCTATATATATAAAGAAAAAAAAATCAGAATGACACAAAAAAGAGTGAAAGGTATTCCCGAGGTATATATGTGCTCTTTAAATATCTGATGGCCTAAAAAAAAAAGTGAGGAATGAATAACATATACTTTCAGAAAACTGAGTTTACAGGAAATCCACAATGCAGTTTAGCTTTAATTTTATCTCCCTGTCGACTGCAGGGCCACATGCATCCTCAGAATATTTTATCGGTTTACCCATTTTTTGAAGAAAATGAGAAGAAATGGGATCGTTGTCTCCAACATCCGCTCAAATGGGATATAAAAGGAGACAGAAAACACACTCACATGCAGTATCTAAATTTTGTATGGCCTAATCCCACCACGTACGCCAGGCTCCCCACAGGCTTCCCCTCTGAAAGGCTGCAAACAGAGCCGCGTTCTCAAACACCAACATCGCACCCTTTTCTAACAGTATAAAAGCTGCAGTAATGATCAGCACTAAGCAGAGGTCGTGTGACAATTGTCCTTCACCGCTTTGGCTCTTGGAGACCTTTTCAAACAGTTTTCTTTGCCTGCCAGGAGCCAAGCGCGTTCTCGCAATGGGGGGGCCACGGCTCTGCTGTCAGCCTGGGGCAGGCGAGGAGGCAAGGCTCTCCCCTCCGGCCCCCTTTCACTTCACAAAAAGGCGGGAGCACGATACGAACGGCAGGTAGCGGCTCTGCAGCGTTTCCGTCCTGACCGTGACGGCCACAGGCCCTTGAGTTGTAGAGACCTAGGAAACCAAAGTCAGCTCGGGAACCTGCGCTCCCGTTTACATCGGAGAGTCATCTCTTCAGCTCTCTTTAAAAACGGTATTTCCCTCAGAAAAGTCCATGGTCATCTGAAACGTTGCTACTTTACCAATACCCAATGAGAAGCATTTTTGACGGTCAGTCTCCACTTTCTCTGAGACAGCAAAGACAAAATAATCTGTATTACACCAGGACTAAGATTCAAGGTCAGGTTTGAATGTCTTCTTTGCTTTTCTGAGTTTATATCAGGCCCTAAACATCACTAGCATGTATTTACTGTGGTCTGGTAAACAGAACAGAGAACATAGCACATGGTAGTGATTTAAACTGTGTCATTAGCACATGGCAGGGGGGAGGGCTTTACTTGTATAGTTCACACATACCATAGAAATTCTTTAAACAAATAAAGAGCTGTGGAGGGAAGGAGAGAAGGAGGGAAGGGGAAGAGACCGATACAAAACGCAAATTTTCCATGCTCTCCCACTCTTGTTTGGAGGGCTGGCTTTTTTCCCCCACAATACAATGGAGTCTCTCCTCTTACCCAGTTCATCAGAAATTCC
This sequence comes from Aptenodytes forsteri, assembly GCF_000699145.1. Classification (NCBI taxonomy): domain Eukaryota; kingdom Metazoa; phylum Chordata; class Aves; order Sphenisciformes; family Spheniscidae; genus Aptenodytes; species Aptenodytes forsteri. Next base: position 2,454,510 of record NW_008794625.1, on the reverse strand, counting down.
TCTCGCACTGCACACCCTGAGGTGGCACACCGCCTACCTTTCAGGAAGATCCTGGCAATGCGCAAGCGGCTCTAGAACACGTACAAGCATAAAGGAGCTGAGAGAACTTTCCAAAAACACAGGCAGTGGTCAGCTGTTAAAGCCCACCAGTGAAAATGAAGTGTTTTCTGAAGTCTCCTCAGTATACATGGAGTTGGAGCACAAGAGGACTGGAGGGATTTTGAGTTTGGCAGATATGATGTAGAGGAGGAGAAATTACTGCTATCTTAACGTATCTCATTCCTGAAGGATTTTTGGAACCATAATTTAGTCCAGATACATTTCTTACCAGAATTAACACCATCCTGCACAGATAGACACATAGTAAACAGACCTCCCTTCTGTGTTAAGAAGAAGAGATTAACATCAGCTTTCCATCCCCATCACCAGTCCTACCTCTGTATCTCCAGCCTGCGTCAAATTGACAAGACTTGTCCATTTTCAGAAAATATCACCTGAAAAAGTGTGGCGGGAAAGGAGTCAAGGAGAGGAGACAACTACAGGGAGAGAATGCAGAGCACAGTGGTGTATTTAAAGGCTGTTACTTGTGATCCCCTAGTGCCACCTTTGGTCGACGCTCACCAAGCATGAAAACGCTTACCATCATTCCCAGGAGAGAATGAAGTTTCATTTGCTTGATATTGCCTCATTTGCGGTAAGACAGTCCTCCTGGATTCCCCATCTTTTTTCACGAGAAAATCAAACACTGAATTATTCTACTATAGCGACTGAACTGTGTCTCCTATTCCTATGCCATGACTGTGCCCCCTGAAGCATTGGCTGGAAGAGGCTCACTTGATTTTCGTGACTTAGCATTCTCATGCACCATGTGGAAGAGGTACATGCAAGGAACCTGCTTTGAGAGCTTCACACAGTAACACCCGAAAAAGGAGGAGAAAGGACCAAGAAACCCTTCTGTTTCGGTTATCAGACATGCCCTATGGATTTTTGTGTATTCTAGTCCACAGTTACAGCCACAAGCCTTTTAGGCCAAACCCTCAGAGCACGTAAAATGCTCCAGGAAAGTCAATGTAACAATTTCAGCAATTTGCTGTTGCCAAGAATTAGGCCCAGGAGCACAACAAAGACAGTTGCTTAAACCTATTAATAAGTAGTGCACTTTTACTACCTCAGTATTATAGTGGCAACTGACTGAAAGCCATTTCAAACACACATGTAGGTGGTCTACTTCATGATGCAGAAAACAGAGAAGAAAATGAACTGAAAAGACAAATGAAATAAATTGATATAGATGCACCTATATGCATAAAAAATGCACAGATATGTGTATATATTTATACGTATTTGCAAATATACACATATGGATCTATATACTTACAAATATACGTATACATGCAAACACAAGACACACAACAGATATTTAGAATTGTTTCAACAGGATATAAAGAGTTAACTTATAAAACAGGCTAAAAGCTTTTTAGTACACAAAAGCCAACCTTTGAAATATCAAGCAAAACAGTCATTAAGCTCACGGACCTGCCAGCTGCTCTTTTAAAGCTTCAAGTTAACAGTTGCTGAAAGAGGCCCTTCAGGCTTCCTTCCCTGCTGAGAATCAGGCAAACTTCACTTCTAGAGAGCTTCAGTAGTCAAGATGTTGTTCTGTAGTGGTAGCATTGTACGCTGAAACAAATGGGTTTACTTCACAGCTACTACAGCTAGGTATTTAGAGAGAACTTGCTTTTGCAAGGCTATTATCCACTCCGTGTTGTCAGAAACCAATTTGTGGGTTTTGCAAGAATAGTGATACGGTACCACGGGGTTTTCAGACAGGGTTAAAGAGTCAAGCAACAGCTCCTCATCTTTCTTCTTTTGATCCTCCTCTTAGCATTTTCAATCCCATAGTGGGGAAGAGGAAACAGAGCAGGAAAAATAGTATTTTTTTTACTACTAACGTATAGCAGAATGTCATTTGCAGAATGTATTATCTGTAAATTAGCAAAAATAGGGATAATGCTATTCCAGGTGTGTCTTTTCATGTCCTGACAGAAACACCTTTGCCACCATTTTATATGCTGGCAACTTCACTTTCCATCCCCAGACTCTTGTCCTTTGACTTCTCTTGTCTTGAGGCAGTAACTACACTGTCACCGGGTGCCTCACACAGCTACCATCCACTCACTTCCATCTGTTTTCATTCTTACACAGCACTACTGCAAAACGTATCCTAAAGAAGCCTCAGGCTATTTTACTTGGTGCCCTAGTAATGATGTCCTCTTATGTGAGCACTTGAGAAAGATGACAGGTTGACTCTAATCTACTTCATGCAGGTGCCATTTGAACGTTAATTATCCCTAGCTAAAATTCTACTTTCAGGCCATCCTTCTTTAAATTTGAACTTCAGATGGCAAATTTCACATGATGAGATTCATTCCTGGTGACTGTAGACAGCTAATAGAGACATCTAGGTTAGGATCCTAATCACCAGAAAGAGCAGATTATTTGTCTCTCTCTTGTGACTGTGAGTAGGGCTCAGTTAAGGGCCTGGAGTTGGCTCAGGTGAATCCATGCTGTATTTTCTAGTTCTCATTTGCAGAGAAAGAATCCTGCTCAAGAAGAGTTGTCCCCTCAGAATCATAGAATAGTTTGGGTTGGAAGGGACCTCTGAAGGTCATCTAGTCCAACCCCCCTGCCATGGGCAGGGACATCTTCAACTAGATCAGGTTGCTCAGATCCCTGTCCAACCTGACCTTGAAGCTTTCCAGGGAGGGGGCATCCACCACCTCTCTGGGCAACCTGTGCCAGTGCTTCACCACCCTCAGCATAAAAAAATTTCTTCCTTATATCTAGTCTAAATCGACCCCCCTTTAGTTCACTGTTACTGTCAGTGGCACGATGGGACATGACAGACGCGATGTTACATTTTCATGATTGGTTGTAGAGTAAGGGCACATCTTCGTCTCACCATCCTCACGTTACCATAAGTATGGTAACAGGGTATGGTATACAGGGAAGCACAAACTGTAGTGCCGTTAAAGCACTGTAACTCATGGCAATTCAGATACCATAAAGTACTTTATTTCTCTCTCGGTCACAGGCAACCTACTCTAAGGTACCTTGCACTGACTGTAGTCCTGCAAAACGTGATCATAGTCAGATACAGCTGAAATGTAGCTGAAATGTACTACAGTAACTTGTCCACTTCATCCTTAGGGAAGAATTTAGGTCCTTTTTTTTATTATTATTTTATTTTAAAGGTAATGCTATTTCTGTAGCCTTGTTAATGATTCTAGCATTCCATTCAATACTAAGTGTCTAAGTGCCATGGCTAGATCCTGTATATGAAGTACAAGGAGAGGGGGAAGAAGAAACTAAAACCAGTTTATAGTAATTGATATTTCCAGACTATAATCTTGGCATCTCTTTAAATCCATTTATAATTGTTTGTTACCTGTTCCTGAATACAAATAGACTATTTCACCCATGAAGGGTGAGTGCTAAGTTCCTTCCTTGGTTATGAAAGATCCATAACTCAAAAGGGCTGCAGGCCAGAGTGAGTGGCAAAGATTTGTCTTTTTGTTCTCCAAGCAAGTCGAAGAATCATAATCACCCTTCATGGATGAGACAGCCTATTTGTTCTTCTTTGGTTGTCTGTCTTTTAAATTGAGCTTTTCAAAAATGGACTGAACCCTGGCATCAGCCAGTAAACAGAAGATTGGTGATAGATCTGGATAATTACTACTTTGGGGCTTGTTGGATAAGCCAAAAACATTAAAAAAAAAAGCAATTATTGTGTTACCAAAACTATTTGGGTTTTTCTTTTGGGCATATTTTCACCAAAGTGAACAACAAAATAACATTGGAGGAAATGTTTTGTTTGACCAGGCATGAAATATATTGTTTAATTTGGTGATATATATTATCATTTAATTTTTTTAAAAACTTGTCCGGGTTTTGGCAGGGATAGAGTTAATTTCTTTCCTAATAGCTGGTACAGTGCTGTGTTTTGGATTTAGGATGAGAACAATGTTGATAACACACCGATGTTTTAGTTGTTGCTGAGCAGTGCTTACACTCGTCAAGGACTTTTCAGCTTCCCATGCTCTACCGACTGAGAAGGCTGGAGGTGCACAAGAAGCTGACGTCATGCTCAGTATATAAAGCTGGGGGAAGAAGAAGGAAGGGGGGGACGTTCAGAGTGATGGCGTTTGTCTTCCAAGTCACCGTTAGGCGTGATGGAGCCCTGCTTTCCTGGGGATGGCTGCACACCTGCCTGCCCATGGGAAGGAGTGAATGAATTCCTTGTTTTGCTCTGCTTGCGTGGCTTTTGCTTTCCCTATTAAACTGCCTTTATCTCAACCCACGAGTTTTCTCACTTTTCCAGTTCTCTCCCCCATCCCACTGGGGGGGAGTGAGCGAGGCTGTGTGGTGCTTACTTGCCAGCTGAGGTTAAACCACGACAAAAATAAATTCAATCCAACATTTTATTTCAATGACTGTTAAAAGAATCACCAATCCACCTTACTCTACAAGGGAGATAACGAGAAATGAAACAAAGCTTTGAAAGCACAGCAACATGAATATCAAAGGACATCTGAAAAGTGGCACAATCATGGAAAGAGAAATAAGCTGTAGAATAACTGTAGAAGCGGAAAGGGACGAAAATGCAGAAAGATAGAATCATCGAACAGGTTGCACGCTTGAGTTTGAGGCTATTCCTCCTACCTTGACTCCTTTGGACAACGCCATACTCACCCATACAAGCCAGCCACATCACTTCATAGGAACTCAGGGATGCTGGCAGGGTACCCAGTCCAAAGCCTGGCATGTGGCACTGTCCTTTCCCGAGGGTCCACTAGGGATTCACAGCAGAAATCCTTTAAGGTGATAGCGCAACAGCTCCCTGCGTGATCCCTGTTCTCTTAAGAGATGTACATGGAAATGCTATCCCTGCAATAAAAATCAGAGGCAGGTGATGAATTGTACTTACCAGACACTTTTGACTTTGTATTCTACCTATTAGTCCATTTCTGCCAGAAGTATTTTGAACATGTCAAACATCCAAGAGCTGCAAGATGCTTAGATTTATTTTGTCACCTTAACGGGCTTCCTCCTCCTCACCAACACCCTCTGTTACAGCATTTCCCTCCCCAAGTTACATTGGCTCCAAATGCTGAACCAAAAAGATTGAGCACTGGGTTTAAAAATCAATATTATGCCACTCTGCAGAGCTAGAAATAGGAGCTTTTTCCTCCAGTGATTAAATGTTGCCAGCTTCCCAACGGGTTTCAGAGTATTTGTTTCCAGCCCTGACGGTCCCAAGGTTTTAAAGCAGTGACATTTTAACTATCCTTACAGGAAATGCATATTTATCATGTGAACAGGTTTTAAAACCTCAGGGAGCGTATCCTGAAATGACATATATAGCTTTTACAGCACAACAAATTGGTTACTGTTAATTATACTATTAGCTGTACACAGTCAACTAGGTCACCTGTTTACTTCATTTGGCATAGCTACTTGCGCTGTGAAAGATCAGGAGTGCTTTAGCGTACGGTGCTTTACATAGAAGGTAAGTGTTCCGATAAAATGTTGAGGTATTCGTAAAATAGTTCATTTCCCAAATCATCTATTAGATGTAGTACGAATGGAATGTAAATTCTTTAGCCAGTAATAACACTGAAAAGAGCACTGGTAAATCTGTAACCTACATTTCCCCTTTATTCCTTCATCTTCAGTTGTTGTTCGTTCATTAGTAACTTCGGAAAGCTTTTACGCTTTAGGTGAAATAACTTGGTCTAATTTTTGCTCAAAAGTAAAGTAGTTTTGGAATTTAAAAATAGGAGTAGAAAAAAGTATAAAAGAATATTTACAGATATTAGAAAAACATGCAAAAAATAGACAAAATATTAGAACAAAATTTTACTACCTTTTATGCTCAGTAACCAGCAGAACATTGGTAGCGCAAGAAAACAGCTCTCAGCTCAGCACAGTGTTTTTCTATGTGCAGCAGAACTAACAAAAGTTAGTTGCTTATAGGTTTGTGTCCTTTACTGCTGCCAGGCAAGATATAAAATGGCTGAATTCTTTCTGCCATCTTCTCCCTGGGCAATAATTTGGCTTTTTTTTCCTCTACCTAGCTACCAGTTTTCAAATTCTAAACCACTATTACAGTTAGGTGAAATTCAAACATGCATTACTCCAAATAAAATCAAAATGTTTTGCTTTAAATCTCTTTAATCTGCCTTCACCTTCAGAGGATTTGTAGTTTCACTGCCCTTCACTTCCCATAATGCATTTATAATAAAATCATACTAAATCTCAGGTTGCTCTGTGGAAATGTATTAGAGGCTGTATAACAACCGTCAGCCGAGGCAATAAGCACAATCTATCCATTTCTGTTACACACTGCTCACTGCTGCATCAAGCAAAAATGAGAAAATTCAAACATGGAAATAAGGTATTACAACATTTCAAAATTCTTGAATTTAAGCTATTTTTTTCTGCTTCTCCCTATTATTATTATTAAATATTTGTCTCATCTAGATATTAAGGCTGAATTTTTCTGTATTTCTTAAGCAACTCAGATTGTTACGAAGAGCTCGTTTTCTATTCATAATTCCCAAAGCTTTCAGAACTGGATGTAGGCAAAGAATTCAAACATACCTTGCAAAATATTTTGGAAGTATTCCCAGTTAGTCAAGGATTTCCTCAAGATAAATCTTCAGCCCTTTCAAAAAGGAGAACAAACATAGGCTTTGTATGTATGTGTCACGTATAGAATGTGGATTTCTGAATGTCTGCGCCAACATTATTTCAAAGGCCTGCTGAGAACTCCTGAAAAAAAAAGATCTGCATCATAATTTCTGTATTTATCTCCTTTCTCCATTTTAGCATGAATTATAAGTAATAATTAAGAATTAATTACAGAACTTTTATTTTTATGAAAGACTCTCAAACTCTAGTAAAAACTAGAGCAACTCTAGTTGCTCACTGTCAACACTCCATAGTTGTGGTATCTCAGCAAACTGTAGTGGAAATGATCACACGGTGAAGGTAATTATTACTATTTTCTTGAAATTATGAACAGGAGCAGGTTATTTCCTACGAAATAAAAATCTTGCAAGCATTTTTATTAGTAACAAACCCCAAAAGATGTTAAGCAGGGGTGTGAAACAAGGTGTTAAACATTTACATTCTTCCTCCCACAACGTATTTCCTAGCAGAATTTTTTTCAAAGTTACACCAGACGTCAGTGATATCGGGCGTAGGCCCTAGAGCAGTAGGCTACTATGCATTTTGCAGAATGAGACTTATTGTTATCTTTATGTACTGGAAGGAATTAAGAGTCTCAATTCACTTCAGGCACTGCTTGCCAGGCTTCCTGCAACCAGAGCATAATATTTTTTAGATGACACATTTTAAGTTTGTGAGTTTGAAGAAACATATACCTCAGGCAAACATGCACATAAAGTAAAGCACAACATCTCATCTCATTAGAGGACTATATTACTGAATCCAACCACGTCTTCCTTCTGTCATGCCTTTTCTTAAGATAAATATCCATGTTCCAGTCATAACGAGCCAAACAATTCCTAAATGTGACTTTATTCAAATCAAAGATGGTCCACATAGAAGTTCAAGCTACCAGCAGCATTTTTTAATGAGAATGTTTGATTCTTCAAGAGCCATATGACATATGAATCTATGAACAGATAACAGGAGAACATTTTTTGTTAGTATATAAACACAATGATTAGGAGTTAACTATGTCTAATTTTCTTCCAAGCATTCCCAGCTAAGTTTTACTGAAAGAAGCAAATAAAGATGTAAAGATGAAAATTTCTTCTGAAATCGTGTCAGGACTTGGCATTTCTAATTTTCCCTTTACCATTTATGAACAGAACTACGTCTGTGAAAAATAATGAATTAATTTTACATCCAACTTTCAAATTCTCCAGACTGAATTCTCTCAGGCACCCTACACTGCTTTGCTCAGCACCGCTCTATCATACTGACAGCCCTGGGAAGGCCAACATTGTATATAATGGCACAGAGCAGCCAGTTGGTATCTTTAATTAGGCACTAAATATCCCCATATCTAGTTATATCAGGATTAGAGGACCGAGGTTGGACATTCATCCCATAATGTTACACACACAGAGCTTGACTTGTGGCACGCTGCTCCGCTGCCACGGAGCTATACCTTCTATGCATTCCAACTGTATAAGCCAATTCCAGTTCAACACTATCAAGCAAAACCATTTTCACTGCTTTTCTATAAAGCAATGAGAGTCTCGGTTAATATAAGATGTATTTCTGATTATTTCCTAAGAATACACGTTTCTGATTATCTTGGGTGATATTTTCCTACATTGCTTTCTCAAAAGGTACTCGTCTGAATTGTATCTACCCATCATGCATGGCTTCGCTTTACTTTTGATTTATATTCACATGATTACTGTTGTGATTTTATATACACATATATAAAGCATAAGTGCTTTTACAGCATAAACAGCACCATTACATGCTATATTTGCTACATGAAACACTTCATAATTGTGATTGCTAAATGCTATGGAGTTAAGTTTTCCTCTCCCTGAACAGAAACAGAAAGTTCAAATACATATTTAAAAATACAGTACTGCTAAGGGTTTTAAATAAATACTGTAGAGCACAAAATACCTGTTGCCAGTATCAGATGCATTTTACTTTTGTTTAAGACTGTTAAAGCTTGGGTTTAAAAATGTAACCGGTTTTAAAAATGTAACCAGTTTTAAAGGAATTAACCAATTTCCCAAAGGTCACTCCTCTGAAATAGTACTATGCCAGCCATGAGAACGTTAAGCTTGAAACATTTTTAAAGGCTTTAACAAGAAAGCTTTATTACTGAAAAGTAATTCTTGGCTGTTACGGTGATAATCTGTATGTCAGACACATATACACAAACACATCCATCCTCAGCGTTCGTACACTAAGTTTCCACAATCAAAGCGCTCACAATTTGGAAGCAGCAGGGAGGCCAGTGCAGGTTTCACCTGCTCCTACTTTAGGCACGTGGATTTTCATGCAGTCTTTCGTCACAGAGACAGCGCAGGCCTCTCCTTTGGGCAGAACCCTTTCCTGCCTCTCATACATCCCCAGAGTCTTATTTTTCGTGCTTACCTATTTCCAAGCTCATCTACTCAGGCATCTCGTTCAGAGCACCGCAGTTCCTTCCAATCCAGCTTCCTTGTCCAGCCAGTCCCAGCTCTAGCTGCCCCGATAGTTATTTCCCTCCTCTTACATGGATCTAGATATAACATCACCCTTTGTCAATGGGATGCTGATCATTTCTGGGTTGGAGACGGGCAGCTTCTTCCTTCTCATACCTGAACTTCAGCAAAGAGACTGCAGCCACCCAAGATAAAAAGGTCTCTGTTCTCATCCTACTTCAGTGGAGCTGAGGTACAGAAACTTCAGTCTCACCATTTATTACAGGGTGCGGGAACACGCTCAAGTACACCTTTGAAACGCATAGCCTATAGCAAAGTCTTTGTGTTGCCACAGTTAGAAAATGACGGGTTTTCTCTTTTCCCTTAAACATAGTGTCTTAATGTTCTACTGCTGCTGCTGTTTCCTAAAGGAAAAAAAATAAATTAAGATTTAACATGGCACCTCAACTCCCCAGGTCTTGCACCACCACTGCTTTTGAACCCTGAAATTTTGATGTTGGCCTCTACCATTAAAACAACAGGAGTAGGTGAGTATTTTGGATATGGAGCATTATTTCAGCCTTTCACAAGGCTGGAAGAGGATAATGGAAAATGCGAGATAACCAAGCTGTCAATAACCCCTCCCTTCTTATTTATATTGCAGTAGCACTTAACAACTTTAGCCGTGGGGCACTGGTTGGTCTTCTGCTAACAGACATCAAAACATTTCAGTTTTAGAATTGTACAGGTCTGCCATAAACATATTCTTATAAATACAAACTGCTGGTGATTTAACAGCCATCCATTACCACTCTTTCAAAGCACAACTAAAACCAAATGTTTTAATAATCCATAAAAATCAGCAAAACAGATCTTCACTTGGCTGGTGCTACAGAAGTTGTGTTACCCTGGCCTAGGCATTGTTTTACCAGGCAGTACCTAGATGTATTTTTATTAGCTGTCCTTTGGGTCAAAAAAGTTCTAGTTCAACAGCGTATTCTGACAATTAACAGGTTCAATAAGGTGCCCAGGAAAAGAAAATTAATTGGGAGTCTGGAGAGACCGTGTTAAGTCTAAAGGCAAAGGTGAGATTTCCACATAACAGTCTCTTCCAAGTTATTGATACTTACTAGAAGTAATGTTGAATCCCAGCCTCTTATTTTGAGCAGTCTCCAATACAGCTGATGTTATGGTGAAGATGACTACAACTGTTCATTCCTGCACCACAACAGCTGTGAAACAGAGGATTCTGAAGAAATGCTATACGTACTTAAGAAGGCATTATCATCCTTCTCTTTGTGAACCGAGTGCTCTTCTCGCGAAAATCTAATGACATCAGTCAAGTATCTTTGTGCTTATACTGGGGTTCGGCCTATGTGTCAGAAAAGTCAACACGCATGACTATAAGAAAAGACAATAATGAAAGTCTGCCCTTATTCACGCAGATATCTCACACAACCAAAACAGATAGATGTTTCCTTTCATTTTCTTATCCCCTAAATTCTGTTCTCTTTTCAGAATAGGCAACTGTAAAAACACAAAGAAGTTAATTCAATTCCAAATTGTAATTTTGCTATCACAACACGATGTATTTCTAGACACAAACACAAAGGTTATTTGTGCCTAGTGCTGTTATTATTAGCATATGCTAGCATATTACCTACTGCTTGTAAGTGTTGAGTACCTGTCATACTAACTATGTACAATTGCTAAGGTATACAAAACTAGGCTATTTATACATTATTCAAGTGCTTCATTTCTAAATTCCTTGCTGTATACTCTGTACATCACATGCTATTGCTTATTAAAGAACAATGGATAGTTGCCAGAGGTGGTAAATATAATTAAGAATTTTTTATTTAGTGCAGAAAATTCATGTGAAGCTTTTATAAGAGAATACTCACCGCTGGACATGTTTAGCTTATAAGACTGATTTTAAAGGATAATGAAACAGCCAGAGGAAAGTGTTTGTTTTATTTTGGTTTGTTTTTATGTAAAAAAAGGGGGAGGAAAGAGTTACATGAGTTACTCTAGATATGTGGTATATGAATTTTATTTTCCAAACTACTGTGCATCTTTTTAAGTTAATGGTGCCATAAATCAAAACTGTATAATACATTTAAAGTGTCTAAATATGCTCCCAGTGCAGACTCTAAAATAAGGGTTCAAAAATCTATGTGCTGAGCCAAATCTATAAATTGATCCCATTACTCTAAAGATTAGAGTTTAGTGTTAATGTGTGCCTTTTAGTTTGTCAGCTAGACCTAGTATCTTGTCAGGCAAACTAAATAACATGTATATTGTACAGATTTCAATTAATACTTCACAGATATAAACTAGGATTAGTTTTAAATCGACTGTGCAGATTTTACATCATCATTGGAGTCCTCTTGCTGAAGGTTGTTGTACAGATGCTTCACTGGAATACATTTAGCTGTTACCCTGTGGACACTGCAGGGAAGTGCCAGGGAGAGAAACCTGCAAACAAGCAATAACGCAGAGTCAGCAAGCCTGGCATCCGAGATACCTAATTACCCAAAGCTGAATTTTGAAATTAGTCTGGTTATGCAGCATGGGATTTTCTAGTTGGGCATCCCAACCGTTCTAAACTATTTTAAAAGTTTCTCTCTTGAGAAGCAGAGATCCAGTCATTAATATCCTTTTATTTCAAAGACAAACTCTGTCCTTCTTTCCTGAACATTCCCCTTTGAAAGAAGAGGGAATATTCTGTCTGAGAGACTCATAGCAATCAATGTCCTAATTAGTTAGGATTCTTTCATTGAAAATGGTTTTTCATTTTAGAAATGCCATTTCTTTAAAAATCAAAGCTTCTCTGCAGAAATGCATTACTTTCAAATAATTAAGGTCTGGCACGAATTAACTCGGGGCCTGTGATTAGCTGAAGGCCTAATGATTAAGGCACTTCCTGAGGATGTGGAAGATCCGGGTCCAAACCTGGTCTGCCTGATTCAGACCAGGAATTTAAACCCCACGGTCTCTCACGTCCCCAGCAAACACTTCACTTTTTGGTCTGGGAAGCCAACCCTTCCTTTATCAAGGGATATTTATTTATACAGAATAGAGCAATGCCAATAGCAAATACATTGAGAGATTCATCCCTAGCCTGTTGTAGGCAACTGTAGCCTATCGAAGAGCCTACCATATATCAATTGGGCATCCATACAGCATATAGAAGACTGAGATGGCATCCTGCTGCCTGAATATGGGACTCCAGTGCCATTTCAAATGCTTTGGCATGAGACATCTTTTCTGCAGGTATAACAGGGAGAATTGCAGACCCGGAAGATGACCTGTGCCCAGCTGGAGCGACAGTGGAAGTCAGATGAGAGAGTTTAAAACATCTCCAATGGCACTAATCGCCTATGTTTAGCCAGTTAATCCCACTCTGAGTTCCTCGTGCAACTCGAATTGGGCAAGCCAAAAGCTTGAAGGTGCATCGCCAATGTCCCCTGTGAATAAAGTGAGTTAGCTGCATACTAGCTGCTCCGAATGAGCCTTCTCTCAAAATCTCAGTAGGTCTCAGTTAAATTTCAGTTAGAAACGTGTATTTTTTTTTTTTAAATGCTGAAAACTTTCTGGGATGGGAAAACTATCGATCTGTTGGGTCAAGTGAGTCTGGAGACAGGTGGTCTAGAGTGGTCTCCTAGCATGGCTTTGTATAGACAAGAAGGGAAGTTAACAGCAACACTGTTTCAGGGAAAGCTATTAAATAATGTCGAGGGAGTGCTAAAGGAGAAATCAATCCACTACACTGTGGATCTGCAAGTTTTCTAGTCGACCCAAAACCAAAATACATCTGGTTTACTAGGTTAGGCTGCACGTATGCACTAATAACAACTGTGTTTCATTGCCTGACTGGCATCTCCACTCTGTTTTCTCCAGTACCAAATTACCTAAAACAGTGTGTCCTTGAGGACAGAACCGCTGCGAGCTCTCTATGGGAATCCTATGGTATAGTTTACTACCATTTGTGTCATTCTATTTAATTTGCTATTTCTTCCTTACAACATGTGGGTAATAATCACAGCAAATTGATTCCCATGAGCTCCTTGGACAATTAAAGCTATTTGGTTATTGCCACCTGCCTGCTGTTTCCATTAATGCAATTTTCAGGATTTTTTTTTTCCTTCCTGCTTCTCACCCCAGTAAATTCTTTGCCCAGTCTTGACACATTGCTGTGCTGCAATTAGTGTTAAAATGCTGTGGAGGGCATCTGTCCCTGATTCTGATCATTCACATTGACAAATATTGCTTTGTCATATGCAAATTTAGGTTTGAGAATTTATGAAATTTAGCTTTTTTTTTAATATACAGTCTAAGGGAAACATGTACCTAGTGACACATGATGCTGTTTTTAATCAGAACCTGGGTAGCTTTGCTATTATTTAAATCTCTTTGTAACCATTTTATTCTGATTATCTTTGTGATATTTACTAAATCACCTGCTATGTCCTAACCTCTCAGTTAAATACACATATGGGAGAGGAAAATAGGTGCTGTATTTATCCTTTTTTTGTGTTATTGCTGTCTTGTCATGTCTTTAACCTTTTCTGTCTTGGAATATTTTGCCTTTGCTCCCCTATTTCTCTAGTTCACTATCAGCTTTTTCAGATCTGCATTCTCAAATAAGCGGTATCATACAGACCTCTTATGTTGTGACCTCTCTTTCTTTCTGAGATCAAACTGGCCACTGACTTTTGTGCAGAAGAGGGGCAAAAAGCAAGATAAGGTCATGGATCAGAGAAGACTAAAAGAAGGATGAAATGAAAGGTCTCAGTCCCAGTTCTGTTAAGGAAAATTCAAGTTTTGCTTTATACAGCAGCTGGAACAAGAGGGAATCTGAAACTGATTTCATCTTTTTAAAATGCAGTCAAATGGAACTGGATTTACTCATTAACCTCCTTTAACTGCTATGTTGGTAAGTCAGATGCATATGCTATATATAGCCTGGGTTGTCCAAACTAAATTACCAAGACCGTGAGGTTGCAGTGGGATAAACACATTGCAAGAATCTGGTGCATCATTCTGATAATCACAAATAGCTGATTAACTTACTGACAAATTCTGATGGACTCACTAACTTGTCACTGCACAAATATGAGCTAATAGGGTTCTTCATATTGCAGGAGGCAATAAAAAAAAACAAAACTATGAAAATAGCCTTCATTTTATTCATTCTAGTACTCATTTTTCAGGCAGGCAAGGCAAGTTTGAGCATGAAAATATTTAGACCCACAGCCTAAGCACAAATGTGGATCCAAGTTAAGTGTCCTGCAAACTGAATGTGTATGTAGAACACAAATTGGACCTGCAACAGAGAGAACAGACACCAGTCCAATTCCAGCTATGTTCCCCAAGAAACATGGCAGAAAACTGATGGGTAAAAGCAGCAGCAGGAGTCACCAAAAAATCCCTAATTTAGGAACAAAGCTTAACCCATCTTTTTTTATTTGCTTTGATTATCTAATGGGCCACTAGTTTTTAAACACCAGGGCAGAATTTCCAGACTTTGCAGATCATTTAAAAGCTTAAGGGATTATCAAACTAGTCGTTTAAAATGACATTTTCACTGTGCAAATATTTGTCTATTAAATCGGCTGTATGGCACAGGACCTGATCAGCCTTGGCAGTATTACAGGTTCTTCATACACTGCAAACCCCACTGTTTCCTCATAAAGCTGTCAAGTCTCAGTTTAATGAAATATATATAAACTCAATGATGTTACCCATGTCTCAGCAAGCTAATTCATTTTGGTTTTTTCCTGTTGAGTTCCCCCTATTTGGACTTTTATCAATTTATTGTTTTAGGAGCACCCCAGCAGCTCTGCTGCCGGCACTGGGATACAAAATTGAAGAATAAGTTTAATTTTCAAACAGGCAAAACATTTACATATATAAAAATACCTCTTGTCTGACCATTATTATACTAACTCATAGAGGATAGAAAATTAGGGACCTTTAGTAAGAAGTGTCTCCAAAATGACCCTAGAACCACTCGTTCTTCCTACTGTCCCATGAATTCTTCCATACCCTATGCTACTCTGTCTGAGATGCATTCCTTACCACTTCTCTTCATTTGTAATTAGAGCTGAGGGATTTTACTACACATACCACCAGACCCAGGGTCTGAAGGATCCAGAAGATAGGAACAGTTCTCATGGAATCATAGAATCACTTAGGTTGGAAAGGACCTTTAAGACCATCGAGTCCAACCGTTAACCTAGCACTGCCAAGTCCACCACTAAACCATGTCCCTAAGCACCACACCTACACGTCTTTTAAATACCTCCAGGGATGGGGACTCCACCAC
>NW_008794625.1:2422866-2438882 GCF_000699145.1 Aptenodytes forsteri | reverse complement strand
TCCTTTCAGGTAGTTGTAGAGAGCGATGAGGTCTCCCCTCAGCCTCCTTTTCTGCAGGCTAAACAACCTCAGTTCCCTCAGCCGCTCCTCAGAAGACTTGTTCTCCAGACCCCTCACCAGCCTCGTTGCCCTTCTCTGGACACGCTCCAGCACCTCGACGTCCTTCTTGTAGTGAGGGGCCCAAAACTGAACACATTATTCGAGGTGCGGCCTCACCAGTGCCGAGTACAGGGGCACGATCACTCCCCTACTCCTGCTGGCTTGATTTCTGTTCTGATACACTATTTCTGCTACAATAGTCTAAGGTGGAAGCTGTAATCAGTCTTAGGAAATTAAGCCTATTATCCCAGTTGTGTGGTACCCAGCTCAGAAGACAGATCACCACCACCTCTATTCTTTTCAACAGCAAAGAACATTTCTACCATAATTCTGAAGTACTGGAAAAAAGTGGTGAAAACAAGTAAGTGAATAAACAAAGCCAAGTATCTTGTTACCACCACACCATACATGACACTTGCCCTCTGTAAAAACTTCAATAATTCTACTGAAAACTTGTGTTATTCCAGAATATGTTCCTGTTATTTTTTAATTTGAAATCTGGAAGGAAGGGCCTCTACATAGTATTTCTACCAATAAACAAAATAGCTGATGTCTGCCATTACCTAATAACTTTTTAAAAAAAACAAACTAATACACACAGAACAATAAATAACATTCTGTCAACATTTGTCTGAGTTTCTGACTAAACTAACTTTGATTGTTTCTGGCCAATCCTACTCACCACCCCATATTTGCTTTCCACAAATATTCTAACAAACAGTTTATCTGGCACAAATACTTCTGAAACAAGTATCTCTAAATGAATATTGCAGAACAGATTTGAAAAGTAAATTGCTAGTATTTGCAGTGGAAACACAATTTGAAGCAGCCAAGTTTATTCAATTGAAAAAAATAAATACAAAATATTTCCAGGTATACAATGAAAACCTGAAAATTTGTGCACTGAATTTATGATGAATGCATTAAATTTCCTTGAAGATTCTGAACAGACACATTTAAACATCTGACACGAACAACCAGTCTATTCCCAGAACAATTTGTAAGAGAAGTAAAAAGTTTGTCCAAAAAGAAGTTCGCATACAATCACACTGTGGCTTTTATTTTTTTGTTCTCCTGTGGCCCATATGAACAAATGACACTACTCCACACAGAACAGAAAAACAAGAGCCGTATACTGAAGACAAAATGAGAAAGCCTGTATGCTCTAGTGCTATAGGTATCAGGGAAGAGGGTTGGCACCAGCAGTGAAGTTCAGAGAGAAAGGTGCTAGAACTGATCTTATTTTTCTGCCAGAAGCATGACTGAGTGAAAAAAAAAACTAAAACAAAAAAAAACCAAAAAAACCCCACCACCAAACCAAAAAAAAACCCCACAGAGCTAGCAATAAACCTTCCCTCATTTTCCTTTACCTTCAGGAGATTACTTTGATGGGAATTAGACAGCCCCCTGCAGGAAGCTCTTTAGTTCTCGTTAAGTCTTTTCACAGCATGTTTGGTGGAAAGGAGAGCTTGTGTTTGATGCTGTTCATCACTGTTGCTGCTGACTTTCTGAAGTTAAGAAACATCAGTCTGTTTGCACTGCTTCTGAGGGCTGCCAAAGCCAAGATCTCACATGGGTTCCAAGCTTCTGGCTGCTGTGTTACAGCACACCCCCCCAGGCAAGCCCGTGTGCCAGGGCTGAAGGGGTTTCACATATCAAATGCTCATTCGAGGATCTTCAGTAAGTGAAACTGCTCTTTCTCCAAGAGATTGCATGTGCTTATGCTAACATTGATTTAATTGCATTTCTAGATCGTATTTGAAAATCATCAGTGAAATCTTTTCCCCTTTTGGACCTGCTGTTATGACAACTGTTACAGGGTCTGCACCCAAAGGGGAATTCTTGCCCTCCAACGTAGGCAGAATACCTTTGTGGATTGTTGGGGTTTTTTCTTTATTTCCTGTGTTTACAAGGAATAGGGGTGCGGGTACAGATTAATAATTTGCTGCTATAATGCAGTGCTTCACTAAGGATTGACATGCACTTTACAAGACATTCTCTTCTCCTATTTTATTCAGCAGTGCATCAGTGTTTTGCTCCCCTCCAATTTGCTGAGGTATAAGCAGAAACCGAGAATCCACAATGCCATTTCCCTGCCTTTTTCAGTAAGCCACGCTTTCTCCTGCTTGAGTTGCAGCCGTGTTTACCATTCAGTCCTTCATTCCAACTTTTCCTGTATGGAGTCAACCGAGTTTTGTTCCCTGACCTCTTCTCCATTTGCTCTCTGGTTATAAGTCTGTTCAAACAAAATGAGTCTCGAAGACTGTCATTACAAAATGAACCTTTGCCTCTTTGCTACTTTTACTTCCTTTCGCACTTCTGAAAATTACAGAGAGCTGATAAAGTCTGAGTCACTTTTATCGCTTATCAGGGGTTAAAAAAAAATTCACACCTAATAAGCCTCCACCACCTCCTTTGGTTTCCTATGTCTCTCCCTTTACTCAAGCTCTTTGTATCAAGTGAAAGACTACTCTAAAGCCATCCTTTATGTCTGCCAGATCCTATTATGTCTACGCGCAAGGGCAGAACTTCAGCGAATCTGGACCTCTTCCCTTCCTGTTCAAGGTCTGCTCTACTGCTGTTACCGAATTTGGTACGTTATCATTGTACACACATGTACAGGAGTGATTTCCAGCTGGGAAAGGCTTATCACATCTCCTCCTGGCACAGTCAGCGGAAGGCTTTTCTTTAGCACACCTTTACGAAGGCTTTGCCTGCAAGGCCCAGAGGATCCCGGCTTCACATTTGTAATGGTTGCACATGTAGTTAATTAGGGCAATGTGACATCTGAAATGTCCAGCCACCGTTCTGTCAGAAACACGTTTGAGCGCAATCCACTAAACTTCACCAGTACCTTCAGCTCCCATGCCAAGAAAAGTTTGGCTCTCCTCACGGCTAGTAGCAGACTTTCCCTATCCCTTAACCTTTCCTTTGGATGAATTTATACAACATACCCTGTTAACACATCAGTTTTCAAGTATCTGCTCATCCTTGCTCACAGGCCCAGCAATTTCTCTTCAGCAGCTGTGATTCAGCAGCTCTTTGAACCATAGTCATCCTTAGCACCTAAATGTTAAGTGGCATTAAGAGTTTGAGTCAGAAACATCAGTCTTCAATGGCTTTGTGACCAGCCGGTCTCAGATGTCTCATATTTTTCTGCAGAGGATTTTTAGTTCATGGTTTCCTCTTTCTGCTTGTTCTGAACAACTTAAAAAAAAAAACAAAAACAAACCAGGACATGACTTAACATGTAGGCACAGGTTTCTGTGATCCGCCAGATCTATTTATCTGATCACTCCTTTTTAGGTATGCCTGGGAAATAAAGGTATTTTGTGATGAGGTAGGTATTATCAACATTATTTATATTAACACAAATAAAATGCTACACGAAACACCACGGACCCCCCATGGATACACACTGATTTCACACACATTTTCCACACATTTCTGTTGGCTCTGCTTGAGACCACATATTAAAACCCACCAATCTTCCCAGTACAGACTGATGAAAGCCTCAGCAGAAACAGCTGCATTTCACATGTGGTTTAAGTTAATGTCTCATCCTGAATGTTTAACTCTAACTGGCCATGCCACTTTTTAATATTCACAGGCCTCTTTAGCTTCACATTAGAAACAAGGCATTCCCCCCTGAAAAGCACAGAAGAATACAATGAGGCTGGTAGCACTTCATTTCTGGAGTGTCCAAAATCACTTCTTTTATTGCACATAACCTGAAGAGTAGTTCATGTCTGATATCCTGTAAGCACATAAAACAGTTGCATAGCACTGTTAAACAGTGTAAACAAACACCGGTCTGTCCACACAGTAGTATTTCCTTTCAATAAAAATAAAGCATTACCAAAAGTAAGTAGCACTGCACATTTTTCAGCTTAAGTCTATTATTACAAAGAAAAAAAAAAGTAAAATAAAATGCATCTTTTTCTACTCTCTCTTCCTAGATGGGCCAGAAGAAAAGAATCACAGCTATTTACTAGGAGATGGGACATGCCTAAAAAAAACCAATAGCCCTGCATAAGTCAGAGAGTCCCTTAGGTGGGAAACATGAGTGTAGAAGGCCCTTCTTTTTTTCCCCCCTTGAACCTAGAATTAGGTTAAACATTATTACTAATCTTACACAAGCAAGCCTACACTTATACATATGTCTCTCCCGCATGAACGACTGTCACACATAGAGACACCAACGCTACCATGTTTTGCCTGGCAATACGCGCTTCAGGCCAGGGGAGTCTTCTCTGCAGGTGACTTCACTGAAGTTGTGCTAGCATCCCATGGATTAAAAGGTAACAACTTAAAGCAATGACATGGGTTTATATGTGTGGCGATACATGACACACTCTGGTTTGGCCAACACATCGAGTAAATCAATGAGATCAGAGGAAAAAGCTTACCTTCTTGAACACGCTAATTGTTAAGGTTACTATGACAGTGTTGAACAGGCTCTCGGGAGAATCCATCCTGCACCAAAGCCAGTGGCAAGAGTCCCTGAGTCCGGATTATTGACTCCAGTTTCTTCAGCTCTGACAGCAATAACTTCATCTGCTTAGCAGGAAGCCCTCCTACTCTCTATTTACTTGCAAAAGCAGAAACAGAAACCATCAAATGCCTTTCATGATTCTAGCTATTTTCTCTTCAATCTGAAATGACAGGCCTTGTCACCTCAGAGGTTCGCTTTCTGGTGAGGACTACGTGCCCGTTACACCTAATGCATAAGAGCCTTTCACTTCAAGAGAGCTGCAAAACCCTTTTTCCCCTAATATAACCAACAATACACAGTGAAACATAAATTCCTAGACTGTGTGCAGATGAGAGGAGTGTAGACTAAGAGGATAACAAAGTACTTTCCAACACTACAAAGCCAGCAGAAGGTAGTTGCACCAGCCCACAGCACCAACGTCAAACACTTTCCACAGAGCAGGGCTTGGCTCAGACAATTAACAAAAATGTGTTTCATTGCACGTTACCCTATGATAAATATAACACGGGCACCCATTATTACTAGAGCTCTTCTATCCCAGTATTTGTAGATAGCCAGCCATCTTACACGGGCGCTTTGCAAGTCTTAAGACAGAAGCAGCTTCAAACTAAAACCAACGTCAAACACTTTCCACAGAGCAGGGCTTGGCTCAGACAATTAACAAAAATGTGTTTCATTGCACGTTACCCTATGATAAATATAACACGGGCACCCATTATTACTAGAGCTCTTCTATCCCAGTATTTGTAGATAGCCAGCCATCTTACACGGGCGCTTTGCAAGTCTTAAGACGGAAGCAGCTTCTAACTAAATGTTGTACAAACTGGTAACAACAGCAAGCAGATGATGAGAGCACAAGGAAGGTCTCATTTTGTAGCTTTTCTACTACAACCATACTGAGTAGGGAGTGATGCCTAATTACATGGGGTTTGGCTCTTTACCCTTACTTTCTCAAAGAACTGCTGTGAGCCATACCAGCAAGGCCCTGCTTGCTGGAACATGCTGTGGCCCTGCTAGAAAAGTCTGGCAATGCAGTGATTCCAGAAAGCCTCTCGCAGTGCAGACCGAGCCCTTCATAAAGTCAAAAGGCACTCCAAGAAGCATCAGTCATAGGCAGCAGCTACAGTACTCCAGATTCCCCAGGCGTTTTCAAATTTTGTTGCCACTAAAGCAGAAAACACTTAGTAAAAAAAAGTTATTTCAGCTACAGGTTTTTATGCCTCCTCTTTTCTTTCCCTTTTTTCTTTCCTCTTTGCTTCAAGGTGTTTCTCTTCTAGTCTATCCTCTTTTTAAAGGGGAACAGAAGTCCAGGGTGTTTGCTCGGATGAGATTCCTCATTCATTTTCACCCATACCCTTCTCAAACCACACGCAGATTTGGCTGCTCCGGTCTCAATGGCTGCACAGGTCTCCAGGCATGGACAGCAGGAGCGGTGCAGCAGAACCAGGCAGCGCTTCCCCAGGACACCCTGTAAGTTCCTGGAGTTGCAGCTTGAGCAGCTTCCTGATAAAGCTGCCAACTGCCTTTGATAGCCTTGATGGGTTTTTTTATTCCATTAATTTGCTTAATTGTTTTTGAATGTGTTGTAATCAATAATGAGAATGGACAACAGGAGTAGCAATAGGTCACAGCTGACAACTACCCGACTCCTCGATGGGCAGAGGGAAAGAATTTAAGAAAAACATTTTTCTCTCTGTCCCTACTCCCCACGTGGAAGAATGGATTAGGTCAGGCTCATTGCATCTTCCCCTTCTCCCTTCCTGTAAAGGTGTGTAATAACTAAAGGCAGTCAACCCTAAAGCCCAGGAAAACAGCGTGTCTGATTCTCAGCTGATGCATACTTATGCATACTAAAACTAACTCGTGCACAGTGGAGTTATACAAGGATTAAACCAGCAGAGTCCCAAGGTCAGAGTTGCCAGCCAGTACCACCAAACTATGAAACCCATTTCCCTGGAAACCAAAAATAGGACAGGTCATTCCCTAAGCTGTCAAAATCTACTTTATTGCTGTTTTAACAGCCAAAACAAAAAAGTGGCAGAGAACAAAGGGGAAAAAGAAAGCAGTGATGTGACTAAGCCCTCCCAATGGACCTTTGCAAGCAAAAGAAGAAAGGCAAAAAGAGCGAGAGGTCACAAAAGTACATGTAATTAACATAATCAGTGTAAGAGTGGTGTCAGCAAATTAAAAATAGAGAGTCCGTAACACCCAGAAAGTGTGCTTAGGGCAGTGCCATGAAGAGCAACAAGATATGAGATGTGCGCACTTTGGAATGAAGATGAGGTGATAGTACTTCTAGTCACTGAAGAATGTATACATACAATGTATGAAAAAATCCTTTAACTGGATTTCAATCATTAATAGTCAACCTCAGCATTTTGCATACATTTATGGTATGCAAAGATAAATTCTAAAGACATCCAAAGCTCCCTCCCTCTCCCATCACCTTCCTTACACACTCCCCTTTCCAGGGTCAACAGAGCTCTTCCATGGGGATAATTCTTTCAGGGAACTCTTGAAACACAAGGACTAAATTCCCACTTCTTCAGTGGGAGCAGGGCTGGATTCTCTCGGTCCCTCAGGCATTTGGTGAAGTAAAGCTTTGGGATGAAGAGCAATCCCAGGCTTGGAAACAAGGCAAATGATTTACCAGCATACAGGAGCACATAGATATATCATGTGAGGTAATTTTTAATATTCAAAACATTTGGGATCAAGCAGGATGTCCATTGATTTATTTTCCTTTCTTATCTATTTCTGCCCAGCTACCATTGAGCTATCTCAGGAACACTCTCGTATATATTTTTTTGTGCAAAGACTTAATGGCATGTACTTTGTAAACAAGAGTTACTGGACTGTTTTAAAGTTTTATTAACCCCTATTATATCCACTCGTTACATTATACTGCAAAACATGTTTCCTTTCTTTGAAAAGAATCCTTGAAAATTATCAAAAAGGAATCCTTCAGAAAACCTTAACCTCTGCAGAAATCTATTGCAAAGAAAAATTCTAAGAATGATACCTGAAACACCCTTATCTCTGGTGCTGTTCTCCCTCATCCCTCCTTGGGTAGCAAATCAAAAACCTTTGTGCAAGAGGAAAACAGAAGACTAACGTGTATGGGTAAAGAGCAACCGGACGCCTTCGCAGAACTCACGAAGATCAAGGGTCACTGGGAAAGGTAAGTTTCAGGCAACTTCGTGTTTCCCAGAAGCTGGCAATAGGAACAATTTTACATCCAACAGGGGAAAATCACTTGGGCGGTTTGCTTTGGCTTCCTTGAGCTTCAGCTCTGGGACTGACTCCGCCTGCACACCCTCTGCATGCCGGTCCAGGAGCCCCATTAAGCTCAGGGCCGGGTCCCAGTTCCTGCCTGAACTACACTGGACTTGTATCTGTGCACATACCCGTTAAATTTGGATTCATCAAGTGCTAGGCTATGACAGGGCAAAGGTGGATCAGGCTGAGAAGCCCGAGACACTGTCTGTTCCCTGGAAGCTGTGATCTCCGCAGAAGGATGGCTGAGTAGGATGTAAAACAACCTCTGAACGCTGTTGGCTTGGTTTGCCATATTAAAAGTAAATTAAATTAGCAGCTCAGTAAACTCAGCTGTAAACTGTAGCTGTTAAACGATTCTTGCCATAGGGGCAGCAGCCCCAGGGAGAGCCAGCCACGTAGTGCTTCGGCCCTCTTCACTGAACCCTCTGCACCCAGCCAACATGGGAGATATTCCCTCCACGGGGAATACGGCGCCATTTCCCTCTGCCCACTTTGCTCCATAGGAAGGGCAGAGAAAGCTGTCCTCATTCTTTCAAGTCTGCCAAACCCCTAAAATTTCACCTCTGCAGTTTCATCTGGTTTTTATTCAAAATATACTTTAAAAATAGTAATATTGCAGGCGGTGCTACTTATGATTTCTATTGGTTTTGCCTGAAAAGTCACCTTTTCACTTCAGTCATAGAGTCATAGGCTTCTCTCAGCCACCCGAAAGCTCTCTATTCAGTCTTGTCGTACATCCCTAATCTGTTAACAAGCCACAGAAGTCAAAACCTAAACACACAGCCTTGAACCACAACATTTCGGATTTTCCAAGTTCCCAGAGGTTGGGAAATAAGCCAGTCCTTGTTACTATGTCAGAGGCCAAGCACAGGAGATGAAGGATTAAAAGAGAGCCGAGTTTCTTTGCTACCCTGACTTTTAAGACAAGGAGAAAGCCGCCTGCACCGCCAGGGTAGCCGGTGCCAGGAGGTGCGTGGTGCCTGGGATGGCTGCCCTGCCTCGCTGCCTGCTCACAGCCCGTGGATGATGCCGCTTTCTCCTCTGTCTCCCTGCGCAGCAAAGACAACAAACAACTCCCTCCCACTTTGCAGATTCCAATCTACCGTTTCAAACAGAGTCCCTTGCTTTTTATCCTAAAGTGGTACTTGTTAAAGGAGCTGTGACCACTCAGGCTATTTCCTTTGAGGATGATAACACTGCTGCAGAAGCTTCATTATTATGCTAATCGAGCACAGTCTGAGCAGCTTTCATAACTGCCACATTAAATCATCTACCAAGGGGAGGCCTCAAGAGCCATTTACATTGCACTGTATGCATATTAATGAAGCAGTAGCAACAGAATTGTTTTTGAAGCAATAGTCAGGTAAGAAGAAAAAAAAAAAAAGACATTATTTTCAATGTTGGAAAAACTGGAGATGGTTAAACTTCTAAAACAAAGGTTTTGCAAGTTCACTACTGAGGCTCGGTTCTGTTGTCTGTAATTAGAACCGAATACCACAACGGAGCAGAAACCTGCAGCAGCTGCAGTTGTGATAGAGGTCTCTGCGACAGACTGCAACGGCTCCCAAGTATCCCTGCTGTACAACACACAGTCTCAGTCCTCAACCAAATATATAGAAGAGTCGTCCTTTCCTCATCCTGTCCTCCTCATGCCCTGGCTCCCTCCCTCTTGCCCCAGGACACACCACTCGTGATGCACCTAAAGAAGATAATGCTACTACGAAATGAGATAAAGAACAGTACCTAATAGCATGCCTTCAGAATAACTCAGACACATCCATCAAGACCAAAGGCATAAAAGCAAACAAGTGACATTTAGAGTGATCTTGGGCTGACAGCTGACTATAGATACACTTTTCCCAAAAGATAAACCACCTGGAAGCCACCACAGATGAAGGTGGATGATACAGACAGACAGGTGAGGTTGAAGAAATGGCAGGAGCAATAATCGCAGCAGCTCACCTGCCCAGACAGTGTCACGCTGCTTTTTTTCACATATGTTCTAGAAAATGTGTATTGTCAAAAGGCAGTTTAAGGGCAGAGCAGTGACATTATTGACAGGAACTGGGAGCTTTTCCCACTTATATAAGAAAACTGCATAAAGGAGAGAGCTCTATGGAAAACGAGGATGATGCTGGCATTGTTATTGAAGCACAGTCAGGACTTTTTTATCAGATCACACATTTGTTTAGACAGTTAGGCATATTTTTAAATGATTTATAGGTGACTATTATGTGCACTGTGGAAAGAGCACACACTTTAGAAACGTGGCGTCCCAGGAAATGTTTTATTTTATGATTCAAGCTGTGCTCTCTCTTCCATCACCATCTTCTGTAATATCAACAATCCACTTCCCTATCTTCCTCCTGCTACTCTCCTACTCTCCTTCCTGGACACCTACCCTCCAGACCCAAACAAAGCTTGACAGCAATCCTTCCTGTCCTCAGGACATCACCTTCTAGCGCTCCCTCCTTCCCCGTACCTATTTATTCTGAAGGGATTCGATAAGGGAAAGCCAGTGTTTACAAAAGCAAGAATTCACCTGGAACCAGTAACGAATGACTTTTCTATATGGTTAAGAAGTGTCTATCCACAATCTCAATTGAAACCCAAGAACATATCGGCATCAAAATAAATATTTTCATTACGAATGAAGAGACTTTTTGCATACTGTTGCTGCAAATGCCACAGTAAACCTTGCATATTACATATGTGCAAAAGTTTGATGAAAAGTCAGTCACGCAACCTTCCAAGTAAGCCTTTGCAAGCCTTTACCTGCCAAGAAAAGACTAGAACTAGAATAATGAAAGTCTGCAATAGTTTTCTCCATCTTATGAGCAAAGAATGACTTGGGATAGAGGGGGCCTTCAGAATAATGACACTAACCAAAAGGAAAAGCTCTGTACCAACTTAAGCACAGTGCTGAAGAAAAGCAGACACTTTGCTGCAAGTTGGCTTACCCCGCCTTCCCCAACCTAACAGAAATTATTCTGCAGTCCAGTCTTTAACTGACTTTTGAAGATCCACAAATTGACTTCTGAAGCACCTTCCTAGTCTTATTTTCCAGTCGTTTAAAAATGTTTCCTGCCCAATTGATTTTTTTGACAACATATCACTCAACAAATAATGCTCATGTTCTTATAATAACTGCCCTCCCTACTGAAAGCTGGAAAGTTTCAGTTTTCCATTTTTGAGACTTTTCTTTCAAATGCTGCCTTTTCTATCTCAGTTGCGTTGCCTGCATTGAAGGGTTCCATATCATCACGTAGAACTACACAGATCTACGTTTAAATGGACTCTCTTGAATATTTCAATGCTGGTTTTGATTTTGGGTCTCAGTAACTTAAACAAAATAAATTAAAGGTAAGGTATAATCCTAAAGGAGATTAATTTGAGATTTGTCAGGCCCAGTCTGTTATAGATGTTTTTCTAAACTAATTAGGCAGATAAGCTGGCACATACAGGTATTATAATGTCCATCATTCATGACTCATGAGATATTTCAAAATACCTAACTTTAACGGGAATCTAGTATATACCACCCTTGAAAAGGAAAGAAAATATTTACAAGTATCTTATAATTCAACAAGCAATATTAATCTGATAATATTATGCTGTGATAGAATAATGTAACACAATTACATAAATACTGCCACAAAACCAACGGCAATATAACCTTAATTATGAGATATAATATATATATATATATATGGAAACAGACTTTTGTACTCCTAAAATGTACCAGCAAAACATAAGAAATGTTTCGAGTGACTGCCAAAGTCAAGAGCTTAGTTTAGCAAAAGGATAAGGTATGTAACATTTCAAGTATCTAATCGCACATCATGTACACACACTGCCTTTGATTTGCTTTTTGCACACCTTACTCCCATTTTTGTCCAATTAGCTAAACAAAATTAAAAAAACCCTGCCACAAAACCAACGGCAATATAACCTTAATTATGAGATATAATATATATATATATATATGGAAACAGACTTTTGTACTCCTAAAATGTACCAGCAAAACATAAGAAATGTTTCGAGTGACTGCCAAAGTCAAGAGCTTAGTTTAGCAAAAGGATAAGGTATGTAACATTTCAAGTATCTAATCGCACATCATGTACACACACTGCCTTTGATTTGCTTTTTGCACACCTTACTCCCATTTTTGTCCAATTAGCTATTCAGCTTCAAGAGCTTTGGGATACAGACTGATTTCTTCTATATGTTTATATAGTTTCTCTCAACGGCACAACAGGGCTCACTCCTAAATGAGGTCTTTGCATACTACTACACTGCAATCATTGCTGCTGTTAATAATCATGGAAATGGTTTGCATGTAGCGATGTAAGAGGCACATGGTAACAGTGGATACATGCATACCTTGCATGTATTATGAGTGATAATTTCACAGGCCAATTTTCTTTCATTACCTAAGCAAGGCAAGTATGTCTTAGAAATGTGTTTGCTTGGCAGTTCTATGAAAGGGATTGTTCTGTGTTGTAAGCAAATTAATGAATCCTAACCTTTGAAATATGAACAGATGGCAGAAGAGACAGAAAGTCCATTAGCTAATAAGATAAAAAGTGTACTCAACAAGGTAAAGTTCATATTCAAGAATCTAGTCTTGTACATACAGAGCTCAGAAGATACCCAGAGAGCTCTGAATGGTTTTGATTTGTATAAAAGTCCCACAAGTCTTCATTCCTAATCTCTGAAAGCCTCACGTTAAATTAAACCTATATATGTGGGTTTGCTGGGGGGGCAGGATGAGGATGGAACTGCTATATTTATTTGCTGAGATATTATCGACAGAGGGGACATTTCCCACTGTCGACACACAAGGATTCATCTTCATTGCTAGTCTGTGAATCACAAGTTCCTAAACCATTGTCTACTTCATTTTAAGCACTATTTTCTCCACACCATTTAATGTTTATTAGATCACTGCAACATGCTGGTTTTGCCCTGTGTAACTTCCGATGTCTGTTTTAGAAATGATTTATTCCCCTTCACTTCCCCAGAGCTGTTCTGCACCCTATTGCTGTGTCTTCCTGAAGGGATTTTTCTGCAAGGTGGAGTTATGAGAGATTTCAGTGTTGTCACTGCAGAGTTGGTCTCTCAAGTACCGCAGCCCCTGGGGTTAACTCAGCTAGCTGGAACGTCATTAGGGCGAATCAGGAGGGCTTCATAAGATCATCTAAGAATGAACGAGACGCAGCAGTGTATCAGATGTGCCTGTGGGACCAGCACTGCAGCTGGCCCATCAGACTGGACACTAAAGTGCCAAGACAGCATCTGAGTCTGCAGGTAAGGCTGAACCACTGTTGGGTCCTGCTTTCCTTCATGAGACTACACACAGCCAGAAGGGCCAAAATGCTCTCTGGAAGCAACTTCCAATTCTCAGTTAGATTCATCAGTCAGTGATTAAGAAAGAAAAAAAGAACTCTATCCTTCATTACAGAATAAATGTCTAATCTTTTCTACACTGAAGGTGACAGTTTTGGAGCTCCAAACTCCGTAAGAGTTCATATTTTGGATTTCGGCCATCCTTATTTCTGTCTGGCAGGCAATGGCAGGGAAGAGATGATAAACCTTCTCCTTCAGGCTGGGGACACCAGCCATCAGAAGCCAGCAGAGACACTAGCCAGAGACCCTTAAAGCTGAAAATCTACAAGTTGCTCTCCTCTGACAGAGGCTACTAGGAATGCCGCGGGCAGGCAGCCTAGAAGGAGGAATTTGCTCCCTTCCTTTCTTTCTTACCCTCTGTAGCTCAAGGCCATCAACTAGACATGTTGGGACAAATGTATAGCCCATGTTTATCTTAAAATATAACACTTCTTGTAGCTCTACAGTTTGTTACTTCCAGTCAGAACATTTTTTAAAATGATGTAGTTCAAATTGACTATGTTTCCTTGTATCACTAATTAATCATCAGAGCAAATCAGCTGGCACCTAGACTTCTTCAATGTCATGTAGAAGCTGAGCTAACAAATTGACAATGTTCAAAGGAAAATCTATATTTATTAATGGACAGAACAAACCAAATAATACCCAGGTTAGAGGAATATGCACGTGTGTACCAAACCTTCCCAATTTTGAAAAGTGAGTTATGTCTCTGCAGGGACAGCTTAATACAATAGAGTGCGTAGACCTGGACCTCTGCCAGCACCTGTCTGTTCAGGAATTTCATCCACTTTAATAAGCTGCTGCTCTCTGGATCTCAATTAACCAGACAAGCTGGTGCAATTGTAGAGAACTCAAAAATAAGAGAGAGAAGATTTCACAGATTCTCCATCTGTAGGCCTTCTGTAAGCATGACACATACAAATAGAACTTAATATTGTAGGTGACATCCTTAAAATTATGAATTACAGTGAGGCAATGAGAAGCTAGTAGAGAAACATCAGCATGAGGCCCCAGAACAAATGTTATTTTTCATGGCTTACTTCAATCTTTGTCATCAGAAGTCAGCATCTATACTAAGCACCTTATTGATACAACCGCTCTAGTGGAATCTGAGATCTGCCAGAACTGCTAACTGCTCCATGAATTAACCCTAGCTCCAAGCAGGCAGAAGGGTTCACCAGCATGAATCTAATTACAGGAATGAGGCCCACATTTATACAACGACAATTTAACTACCAGAATATAGATACATCAAAAGGCTTGAATAGCACAGTAAATCAGGAGAACCTAATTTTCACTTTATAAGAGTCTCACAGGACTTTAAAGGGATGGAACCAATAGATTCCTAAAGAATTACAGTAAAATCCCACAAAGTTTGCTAGGTAATTGTATTCTTTCCACATATTTTCCAACCTTACTCTAGAATTCCAGAGCAGGGATAAAAGTTTCCAGTAAATTATTTTTGCTTGCACATGTAACCCTGAGATTCCTACTAAATACCATTAAATTGTTCACATGCACATTATTTTTTTAATAATGGCATAAAATGCTGCTACCCTGCCCCATGAAGCAGCCTGTCATTTATTAGACTCATTATCTGTCTGGTCTATTGGGATTGTATGCTCTTAGGATGGGATCTTTCAATGTTTATCGGTACTTAGCACAATATAGCTGTTAACCAAGTTGTGGTGTTTAGATTTTATCATAACAATGCAGAATTTAACATTTCTTTACAGGGCATTATAAACAAGTGTTGTGAACAATTTATATTGTTAAACAGAGCTAGCAAAATTCATATAATTTGTACATTTTTCATCTCGTGATAAAAAAGATGTTTATTCTATTTCAATGCAGGACACATCAGAAGTACGGGTTATATTTACTAAGAACATTTGAGAAGTGGCAGGATGGACTGTGGATTAAAAGAAGTGGAAATCAGTGTGTTATACACCTTTTTTTCAAAGCAAGTTACTGCAAATAGGGATCAGAACATGTCTGGTGATTTACACTACTCATAAAACAATTTACTTCATCTTTACTACACCAACCTACACGTCACTTTCTGAAGTACTTAGAAGATGACTGGAGATGATATAACCAGGTGTCAATTTACTGGCAAAATAACCATCAGTGGAAGACACATATAAGCTAGGACCTGTTGCTCCTTTCAGGGGTGTTTAATCAACTCCTGCTGATTCCTTGGAGTCTTATCTATGGGCAAGCACAAACCATAAAAGACAGCTGAAAGTGGAAGACACTACCAATTTGTAAAGCAAAAGCCGCGCACACAAGCAAAGCAAAACCAGGAATTCATCCACTCCTTCCCATCGGCAGGCAGGTGTTCAGCCATCCCCAGGAAAGCAGGGCTCCATCACGCCTAACGGTGACTTGGGAAGACAAACGCCATCACTCCGAACGTCCCCCCCTTCCTCCTTCTTCCCCCAGCTTTATATGCTGAGCATGACACCATACAGTGTGGGATATCCCTGTGGTCAGCTGGGGTCAGCTGTCCCGACCGTGTCCCCTCCCAACTTCTTGTGCCCCCCCAGCCTGCTCGCTGGTGGGGTGGGGTGAGGAGCAGAAAAGGCCTTGACTGTGTGTCAGCACTGCTCAGCAGTAACGAAAACATCCTTGTGTTATCAGCACTGTTTCCAGCACAAATCCAAAACACAGCCCCATACTAGCAACTGTGAAGAAAATTAACTCTACCCCAGCCAAAACCAGCACATTCTCC
>NW_008794625.1:2377497-2422192 GCF_000699145.1 Aptenodytes forsteri | reverse complement strand
CCCTCAGCCCCAGCCACTGATACTTCAAGGTGTACCTGCTGCAAATAAGCATCAAGGCTAAACTGGCATATAACAGGAAAACCACCAGAGTGAAGACGGCAAGATAAAATATTTGCAGATTTCATACCCCAATATCTCACTATTCAATAGGTCTATTCGTATCCCAAGTTATTAATTCAGGCAACCTTCTCTGCTGTGCTGCCTCATACAGACTGGGTATGAGAAAGACAATAGACATACATGAAACTACATAGAACACCGATTTTTAATTTACAAAACACTGTAAACTACTTTCCAATATCTAGTCCAGTTCAGATCTTGGCCCAGATTTTATATTTGTATCCTAAGGAGATGAATATGAAAATTCAGTCTGAGGAAGGAATTAAGCATGAAAACTTTAAGTCAACACAAATAGAAGTTAACATAAGTTTTAAGTAACTGACAGAGTCCCTTGTGATAGAAACTAGGGGCAATCACATTCACAGGCAGTGCTGACCCCCACCCTCATATTAATACAGGTTTTAAGATTCTAAAAAGACAAGGAGCAGAAGCCTTTAAACAGAGGTGAACTTCCCTAAAGAATAGTAGTATATTCATTCTCTTATGGCTTTCTCTCTTATGGCTGTACCGCTATTCCTAAAACAAACCAACCCATTTTTCTTCAATTTTTTATTCTTTTTCTAAGTGTTAGAGGTGCAGCAATAAATACATATGTGTCCTGCCGATGTAATAACTACTCTAAGATGAACAGAAAAATCACGGGCTTCCCAATTCTCTCCTTTCGGTTGATCTTTGGACTGTTTCACATTACCTATACCTCTGTCAACATTAGCACACCGTGGCCATATAATTCTTACACTCATCCCATGGAGGCAGGCCACCTTAGATTATCATACTCAATGACACGACATATAACCTGATTCACACTGTAGATCTTCACTGGTAGACTGAGGTCAGGGTAAAATAAATTGCATCAGTGTTATTTGTGGGATCAATTGATTGCAAGGTCTAATATAGCTAACATCCAAGATAATATGTGAATGCCCCAGACATAGGGCATTTCTTTGAAATCAATGATTGCTTGAAAGGCTTGATAACTGGAGCCTTTGGGCTAGTAACACCAGCTGGTCATTAAGTCCACACAAATTTTTATAGCTTTTATAACCTTTTCTTATCTAAAAAAAAACCCAATTAAACATTTTAATTACATTGGAGGGATGACAAAAGATAATTGGAGTTATCAGGAAATTATGTAGTCCTGTTAATGTGAGTTACTATGTCATTTCCATTGCTTACCAATCTACTTGCCATCTAGATAAAGTAAAAGTAACTGTTCAATTAGGTCCATATTCAAACCACAAAGATGGAAGAATACAAAATAAGTAACACAAAACCAAATGAATTATCGTATTAAGCTGGTATTGTATAATCTTCTAAGTATCGTTCTGGAGACAGGACATGATGAGGGAACCTGAGTTTAAAAAGGGCAGTTATCGCCCATGGAAACTAATTATTATTCATACCTACCTTTATTTTAAAATTATGAAGTCGACAGAAGGATAGGAAAATTCTACGTTTATATAGCTTCTGTGAACTATCCTCCACCATTTACTTAAAAAATAGTACCACCAGTAGAGGACAACCTGCCAACAGGTGCTCTTTGTATTACTTAATCAAGTATTAGCCTCTTTAGATCTTTCCTGGGTATGTGGGTCTTACAAAGCTCCTACTTCTGAAATATCAGGAGTTTTGCCCTGTATTTCAGTACATCAGTTCTTCACGGGGATCAGGTTGTTATAGGGAGATTTGCATAGGACTATGACTGTGTCTAAATGGGGTGCTTTTTACAGTATGACTTCAGCCTGTTTGCAGTATGAAGAGAATGTGTAGGAACGTACCCCTTAATTTTTTGCTGCCATTCTTTTCTTGCAGAAACTGCTAAGGCTGAACAGCAGGCACAACAGCAGCTGCATTAGCTCCCAGGGAATTCCTGGTCATGATGTGCCAGCCCATTGGACTTTGAAGATTTACCGTTTTGCACTTAAGGGAAATGTATAAGAAAATATTTACAAGTGCTCATTAGGGCTAAATTGTATCCTTATCCTCTGCAGGTACACAGGGAATTAGGAAAATTCTATAATGAGAATGGATGTGAGGCTGTAACACCTGCAGGAACAGCCAGCTGGACAAGGGAAGGATGAAGAACTATGCTACAAATACAGTAAAGGGGCCATGGTTGGTAGAAAGTGGAATATGAGTCACCTTTATTATGGACACAGTCACACTGGGATGTAAAAAGAAGAATATATTCTAAAAATACTATGTTATCTAGCCTTTTCTCACCTTCAGCCCTGGTGAGGCTTCAGCTGTAGTACTGTGCCCAGGTTTTGTTCTTGTACTTGAAGCAGGTTGTAGAACAGAGGCAAGACAGGAAAAAAAAATGCAACAAGATCTATGTTCCATAGTGTCCGGATGGTCTAGATGATCCAAAGGGAAAGACTGGTCTGCAAGAGATTTATGCAGAGAACAGGATTACAATTATCAGTGACAGAAGCGATTGCCGTGCCCAGAGCAGACAAGAGTGTAGTGGAGAAGAGTGGAGTGGAGAGGCCTCAGGTTGAACTAAAACATGGGAACAGGTTGTGCAGATGTCTTACAGAGTGTGTAAGTAATGGCAGGCACAGATGATCCTGCTATGAAGGGAGACAGGGACGGTCATGTGGGACTCACCCGCGTGATTTAATATAATTTTTTTTAACACAGTCCCACTTCAGTTCCTGACTGTATTGCTAGGAACTAAAAGCCTACATGATGATGCTTCTCAAGGAAGTAAATGAGTGAAAAATCTGCATGGCTCTGTATGTGAGCCTAAAAGTCCACATACAAACCAGCAGAGCTAGCAGCTCAGAATGGGCAAAGAACTACAACTCCATCCTAGCCAACACACCACAGGTTGAATCGTGGTCAGTCCAGATTTATCAAGACTTTTACTGTACTAAACAAAAAAACAGGTACCCTAGTTGGGGACTTGACCACCTCACAGGCTTTGTATATAAGCAGAAGAGGATCTGTAATACATGATTTGGGGTTACTTATGCAGCATCCTGAAAGGAATTTGCTTTGAATTTGCATGACAGAAGAGCCAGGAGATTCTGAATCAGATTTGTAAGAGTAATTTAGATAGTGTCTTGCCTAGCGAAGTCATAACTTGACTTGCATCAGGTTGGGTGGTTCAGAATGGAGTCAACTGCTTTGGAATGTGAGGTTTCACCTGTCTGATAGGTGATGCTAGGGGAAAAGGGGCAGTTAGTGCACCTTAGAAAAATTTGAACATTCAATTCTGACCTGGTGAGGTCACTTGAGATTAGTTTGAGAAGTTCATAAGGTATCAAGTACAGTCCTCTTTCCAAAAGACTGAGGAGAAGTAGGAGGTTAGTGCTTCCAAAACTACAGAACCACCTCTATTCAACATCCCATTTTAGATGGTCACAATTTCTACTTGTTCCAGACCTTTGTTTTACTTATTTGCCATAAGTATCCTGCCATATGGGCATGGTCTTCAACAGTCACTGAGGAGACCTAGTCATTAGTGCCTAGGTTTTCTCTTTGCTAGAGAATGCCCAAACAGGATAAAGAGGTGACCACCAGAGTCATCAGCGTTAAGCATGAGGAATTAGCACCTGTGCAAGTCTATGAGGTCAGGTCTTGCAAGGAAATCAGGATTTGTGAGTCTTTGCTTGCAGGTCGAACATATAAGGTTGCATGTTTCAGGACATAAGGAAATGTTTTGGACCTGAGGAAAAATTTCTGTACTGAAAGAGTGGTTAAACATTGGAAGAGGCTGCCCAGGGAAGTGGTTGAGTCCCCACCCCTGGAGGTATTTAAAAGACGTGTAGATGAGGCACTTAGGGACATGGTTTAGTGGGTGGTGGTGTTGGGTTGACGGTTGGACTCGATGATCTTAGAGGTCTCTTCCAACCTTAATGATTCTATGATTCTGTGATTCTATGATTCTATAAATCATGGCATACTGTGCTGGTTGTGGATGGGATAGAGTTAATTTTCTTCCCAGTAGCTGGTATGGGGCTGTGTTTTGGATTTGTGCTGGAAACAGTGCTGATAACACAGGGGTGTTTTCGTTACTGCTGAGCAGTGCTGACACACAGTCAAGGCCTTTTCTGCTCCTAACCGCTGGCATTCTCATTACATGCATCAAGGATGGAAAAGCTTATAGCTCTGTTTCAGTCTGTAACCCCGTATGGTGAAAGCACTGTCTGCACAGCAAAGATTTGATTGCAGAATTAGTGTGTGTCTGTGGCTAACGCTGTGGCTGGGCTTGGTTTGATCTGATTTTCATTGATAAATGTTGGGTTTTTTTACTCTCTGGCTTTCCTCAGACCTGGTGATGATAATTTCTGGTTAATTTGAGCTGCTCGAATTGAGGTGTGAGAGCTAGTGATATGGCTGGGGGGGGGGGGGGGGGCACACCGGCGGGGGGGGGGGGGGGCGAGCGAGCGGCTGGGTGGGGCTTGGTTGCTGGCTGGGGTTAAACCATGATACACATGCAAACCCTGCAAGAGAAAACTTGGCACATCTGAATTTTCTGATAGCATGGGGATGGATTCAAATTAGTCTGTAAGATTTCATCTCCAGGTGTTTTCATTGTGACCACTTCATTTTGGTATAGTTTGGTTTCTCAAAATAAACCTGTCTGGAAGTCTACACATTTCCTACATATACAGAAGAACTATTTTGTTTGCCTCAGGAAAAGGGCTCTTGAAGTTGATGTGTGTTCCCTTACATGGAAAACCACAAGTTTTTGTATTTTTCCATAGTATCCAGTCATTTATCCCATCTTTTCTGAAGTTTGGCATTTTACATAGATTACACACATAGGTTTGTTTCCATTGACTTATTTGCCATTTGTACAGATATAAACCCAGCCAGAATTAGGCTCAAAGGGCTTCATTTATTTTTCTAGATAACTCAGCAGACTGCCTGTAAACATTACAGCAGAGTAAATCCAACTGTCCTGATACCTTGAATTTCTTCCTACCAGAAAGGCACACATGCAGCCAGTTGTAATATTATGATGTGCCATGTAAAGCCAGAACTGATGGCCTGGTTGTTCTTTGTAGCGGTAGTTCACAAAAGAACTATAATCCCTGAATTGATACTCTGCTCAGTACCTTTAGGAAGCTTGGTTACAGCTACAGAAAGTCTCAGATGGTTGCATGCAAAAATAGGCACAAGCTGTTCATGAGGCAAATGCTAAATAAATCTTCATAGTAAAGCTGCTACTGTGGAAAAATTCTCATGCCTATCTGAGAGTTCTAAATTTACCCTAATATGCCAACCTTAGTCCACTCATAACAAGCATTGCCTGCATGTCCAGCATCGCTTGACCCTGATAATCAGCTCACTTGCTTTTTAAATTCTTTTCCCACAAGATGTACCGTCTGTACAATTCTCCAGTGTCTTTTCACAAGGTCTTTGTGCAAATGTGGCCTTGGGGAGCAATCCACCATATTGAACAACTGCAAATAGTTCTCCTGATCTACATGACAAGCTATACTGGACAAAACGGTGCTATAAGGGAAGAATTATTTGAATGTGAAAAGGGTTATAGCTCACCGGGGAAAGCAGGAAAGCAGACAATGGCCACAGTATCACTGATGATATTGAGAAAGTGGGACAGTATGCTAATTATCTCCTTATCATGGCTGTCTTTCCTTAAACGAGTCATTAAGAATACCTGATATAGATGCTGAAGTGGAAAATAAAATTTCCAGACTCTTTTTTTTTTTTTTAATGGGTTTTTGGGTCTTTCTATCCACATTCTGCTTTTGGGGGGAGCTTACATGTGGCCACACTTATACAACTATCCAGCTTTGCAAAGGACGAGACATTTATGAGGACTCAATGCACTTTTATCATGCACATGATATAAACATCAGTATAAGTTCTGCTTAATTTAATGAAGAAACCCAGAGCACATTCACTGGATATTTTATGAAACTGACCGTGCTGCATGTTGGAAGGTCAAGTCCGATGTACATCAAGAGCCCATAGGAGTGCAGGGCAAGAACTGCGTCTTGATCTGCTTAGACATTTTGTTTCTCCTCACAAGGAAAAACATCCTGTATGTAAGGCATCTGCGGAGAGAACCGCTTAAATGAGTGGCGACAATTCTTTCAGACACTAAAATAAAGGTGAAATAAGGCTGTCAATAGAGCAGCTATAATCATGACAAAAAGCGAATCAGCAGTTTTTGCTATTTTAAAGACTATTTAAAACACCATCTTTCAGACATTTTTGTTTTTACGATGCATCTAAGGGAAATATGTGCTTCATATGAATTCATGGTTATTACACCACTGCTGCACCACTTTGCTTTGTGTCAGCATTTTCATGGTGAACTTTGTAGTACTAGATCTGTAACTTGTCCGTAAAAATTTGCCCAAGGCAGGAACCTGACATAAAAGCTAACATGGGTACATTATTCTAAGCTGGGGAGGATTAAACATTTTAACCTTAGACAAATACAAATACAATTAATGATAACTGGATTCAGTCACTTTCTTGAATCTGACTGAATACATAACACAATACCAAGTGTAATAAATCAATCATTTATATCATCATCACACCCTTCTAATACTGAGATATTTTAAGACATCCTTATTATGTAAACAGGGTGTCTCCATCATTTAAGAAAGGTGGTTTTGTAGTTCTTTATCTTCAGCCAATTGCTTCATAAGTACGTGTTCAGAACACACACCTTTCATGCAGAGGCATTACTATTTCCATTTTATAGATGGGACTTACAGCTCAGAGACTTGCCAAAGGTCAGGCAGTGTGTGTCAGAGTGAAAAATCAACCTTCTACCCTAAATCCTTAGCCCTCACACCAATCATAAGAACACCAGCAACATTCTGATCTCTTCATCAGAACGAATTTGCACCAAGAGCTCGCATTTTTTATTAAGATCTCTCAGTTCTATGTCTCTCAGCAACAGCAACTATCACCTCTATAACAACTGGACTAGAAGCCAACTCAAACAAATTATATTCTGAGATTGATTCCACATCATCATGCATATCCTTTCAGCAACAAAATTACAAAATTTAAGTGGAGATTATTCTGAGCCCACATCTTTTGGATGACTGTGAGCACTGGTGAGTGTGCTATGAACCTAGACTGAATGTTGATATGCACTGAATATATTTATGTTTCTGTCTGGAAGGGACTGTGTATCTTAATGATGATAAAAGCAGTTAGAAAATCAGTTTGGTTCCTCATTCCACAGTTTTTAGCTTTGAAAGGAAAAATATGATGTCCTAAGCAATTTGCAAAGCACGCAACCTAAATTTGAAAAAGAATAAGATTATTCTATTAATGAAGAGGTGCGAGCACAACGTTAGATGACTAAGATTGGAAAGAAAAGGAAAAAGCAGCATCACAAAAAGCTGTTCCATTAATCTCAACAAAAGTAGAAAACCCTTGAAATCTAACAAGTCACAATCCTGAAGTCAACTCCCACATTACAGAGGGCTCTGGAGTCAATTGCTGGGGATCAGAGTAAGGTTACTTTTGAAATTCAAATGTGTGCAGTCTAGGTTGCAGTGCTGGTTTGATACTGGCCATTCTGATAACGCAAAAGAGTATGCTTTAAGAATAATGTACCAATGACAATAATGTTGCTGTAGAAGTGTTTTAGAATATGTAATAGCGTATAGAATACACTAACGTATAGTGTTTAAAAAAAATCTAAGCAAAGAATATTAGTTGGGATCTAAGTGGGTAATTCCTTAGAGCTGCAGTCTCCAAGATAACAGCTTAAACATCTGGTTCCCCGTCATGTCTTGTTTGTTTGCTTTATGTATTAAAGCATCACTTCAGTATAATTATCACATCATACTCAATATCTACTGTACATAAATAAAAAAATCTGTATTATTAACTACCTTAAAAAGTGGAAAAGGTTCCCAATTGCCTTTATCTTTCAAACAACAGAAATTTCATATTTTAAATTAGTGTAGTCAACAGGTATTAGCAGTCTGACAGAGAGAAACATGAAGATCCCTCTCCAAACCCCCACTCCTCATTTATATGCTAGTTTCTAACATTATAGGAAAACTGCTATACAGTGTACTATAATGGAGAAATATATATATTATATATAACAACTACAAACTCAGATTCCGTTCTCCTTGATTCACCCCTTAAGCGGGAAGATGAATTGATGCTTAGTTAGAAAGGTGCATCAAGAGACAAGACACAGAGAGACCCAGTCAGACACTGAGAGCAGCTGATACATTCATTTATTCTCTCAGTAGAGCGGGGTGGTACTGTACCGTTTATCATGTGAGAGGCTTAGGACATTGTAGTTTAAAACAGCCAAATTAATCAGTGTACTGACAACTCTTTCTTTCTAACAAGATTTCTCCTCACTTAGGTAAGTTCATTTCCAGATATTAAAACCTAATTTTAGTTTGAAGTTCAACCTCAGAGGCCACTATAGCACATCCCATCAATACTGTATTTCCAGCCCATGAATCTGAAGCAGATTTCCAAAAGGAAATGCTCTCCAGTTGAGAGACAGGCAGTGAAACTGCAGGCCCTGGAGAAGGAGGGGGAGATGCTTCACATCTTTACCAGAGAATAGCTTTACAGGAATGTTTCATAAGTTTGGGAAGTGCTCAGATCCCATGGTGCTGCATGCCATGGGACCTACATGGGAAAACTAACCAGAGGCGCGCACGTGCAGGTATATTTATCATTTAATTATTTTTACACATTAAACTTTTGTCACACTTTCTTTTTTAAGTTTTATTTTTGACACTTATAAAGGCTTTTCTGAAAGACTAATGCTCATTTCCCAAGATGTTTATGGTAGTGCTTCTCAAGGAATACCCTGGGATCTCTTTCATGATACCCAAACACAGGTGAATTAAGATCAGAATCTCTATCTTCTAGGGCATTTCTAAGTGTAAATCACACAAATTCCATTGCCAGTTTCTGTTCGTCTACAAAACTTCTTTGTTTTGGCAACGAGACATCATTTCTGAGGGCTTTCTACCCTGAGCCCTCAAAGCATGAAGCAGCAGGAGTGGAAGTAAGAGTCGCCTTTGATCATTAACAAAGATCAGCTCTGACGGATGCCTTTGGGCTCACAGTTTTCTCACCACGCTTGCCCCAATACTGCTTGACAGATTATCTCTTGTTAAGTCACTCCAATTTGCAACAGGACATTCATCTTCCTGGCTATTCCTGACACTCCTGTGTGCATCAGGCCCCGGTAAACATTGCCACTGCACCAATGCCACAGAAGCGTGAGATGCTGGAGAGCTCAGCAATCACTACAGAGTGACCACACTGAGAAGACTTTTTGCGGTCTGGTTGTCTCTGAACGGTTTCGCTGCCATATTGCTCCACAGCAGCCAGGTACATACTTCGGTACTGGTCTTTCAGTTCCTTGTGTATGGCTGGCTTAAGAAAACCTGCCATATGATTGCTATCACCCTACCTTTCAGCATAATAGATTCCAAATAACGTGTAACATTCAAGCCAGAGGTAGTTCAAATAGTCTATGATCCTTTGCAAAGCTGTTCAAGTCAGAACGCACCAGATAAAAATGTCTGAAGATCCACGGCAAAATTTACTTTATCATGCTAAACCGTTACAGTACTCATGTGAGGCTGAAGAAAATGGGGTATGAGAGAAACGTATCCTGAAACGAACTGTGATTCTTTGTCAGAGTCAATACCCTATGTGAAACGGGGAAAAAAGCCTTCCTGTAGCCTCAAAGGATACCACGAATGGAAGCGATTCCACAGGAGGCTCCACAGAATTTTATCTATACTGAATCATACATTGCAGCAGCCAGCCCCTCCTCTGCGTACGCAGGATCCGAAACTTCGTACAAATTGAACTCATATAAAACAAATTTTAAAGCCAGTCATTCCCTAGGTTCCTTGATTCACCGAGATTTGGACATTTCATATGCCCATCCAGATAACCTGTTCTGACAGAAATAGCATTACTATACTTTAACATTAGGGATTTGAAAGTGCAATTCCTTAAACAATGATCATTCAACCTATCATTTCTACATACGTACCCTTAATACAGAACTGGGAAGTGTTTACCTTACTTTTACAAAGCTGAAAGCAGAGCTGAAGTGCGCTGTGACCAATCACACTAAAAAGAATGCATCATCCAAAGGGCAGCTGAAGCAAATTAATCAAATTGTCTAGTGGTTCAGAATTTTCTGCATGAAAGCCATTGAAATTTGTTTGTATAAAAACAGTGAGATTATAAATAAACTGACAGAAAAAAAATTCTGTTGGCAGGTCATCCTCAGTGGAAGTTTGTTTGAGGGTGTTGGCAGGTCATCCTCAGTGGAAGTTTGAGGGTTTTTTTACTCCAAAGCATCTCTCAGTCTCTAAGAGCACTGCAACATACACAGCTCTCCAAAAACATCCAAGAAAACCCAGATTTTTAACATCTGCCTGCCAGCGAAATTGACCTCCAAGGTGCTATGCCTCCGAATGGCTTTACCCAAAGAATGTGCAATATTGAAGGAATCCCAACTTAAATGGTTTTCAAGGCAACTTCACACACAGAGGAGAAGAAAGTCACGAGCACAAACCTGGGAAAATAATAATGCCTCTGGATTTGTTGGCTTGGGGTTTAATTTTGTTAGAATGCTAATGTATGAAGGGTTAGAAGAAAATAAAAGCACTAAATCAGATGCACTGGAGAGGAAATTGCATCTAGGATGTTGCAGAATATGCTCAGCAGGCCAGAGGAACGAAGCTTTAGGACTCTATCTGCCTATATAAGACCTGGATTCAGTATTACATCCCTGTTTGACAAAACACCTCAGCGCAGGCTTAAAGCTAAGCCTATGCTTAAATTCCACTGAAGACAAGATAGATTTTTTAAGCTGTCAATCACTAGAGAAGCTAAAGGCTTTGAGTTCAAATATCCTAATTCTCTCCTGCAGACAGCAGGACTCCTATAAGAGAGAACAATTTTCTGTAGCATACCTCACTATTTGAAGAAAACAGTTATTACAATTTTCAAACCCTGAAGTTAGGTATTTAAATCCCAAGCTAGGTACATAAATAATAAAGCTGCATGATTTTCAGACATGCTGAGTCCCCACTGATTTTCATGAGAGCAGTACGCGTTCGGATCCTCTTGAAAGAAAGATTGTTTAGATACCCGAGTACGAATGAAGAAGCTTGACTTTCAGATGGCAACTGCTTCTATGAGAGCCACCTGGAGTTTTTTATTTCACGTTGTACACCACTGATTAGGGATTCTGGCTCTGAGTGATTGTCAAGCAGCACGTTGCACAGAAAGGGCAGTGCTTTTGTTTACAATGCGGTGGTACCCGTGGTAGAAATAGACTGCCGTCCAACTACTAACGGTGAAGTTAAAAAATGTGCAGTTGAAACAGGGTTTCTTCACTATTAGCTCCACGCACGCCTGGGTTTCCTAATAAGAAGAAAAGGAAGCTATAGCATCACAAGGAAAGATCATAGCTTCAGACTTCTCGGACAGGTCAGGGGCGAGACGTATTTCACTGTTCCTGATTTGCTATGGGTCTTTTAGTACGCATCTGACCCAAACCAAGTTCATTTACGTGGTTTCTCCATTACAAGA
The DNA here is from genome assembly GCF_000699145.1 of Aptenodytes forsteri. Taxonomy (NCBI): domain Eukaryota; kingdom Metazoa; phylum Chordata; class Aves; order Sphenisciformes; family Spheniscidae; genus Aptenodytes; species Aptenodytes forsteri. Next base: position 2,410,516 of record NW_008794625.1, on the reverse strand, counting down.
AAGGTAAGAGCTTGGAATCTGGGAATAGATAAGCTGTTGTACGCTTCGGCCAGCAAATTCCAGAGTGCCATTGCCATTTGACCCGTCAGGCCTATTTCTGAGGCGGCAGGGAGAAACGACACACGACCTCCATGAATCCTGTTTCTGTCAGCTTCTTGAAGTTTGGCGGGTGCAAGACTCCAGCTATTAAGCACTAATCCATTCAACGTTGATCACTACTATCTCCAGTACCTTCTTTTGTCAATATATCCAGCAGTGAAAGCAAAACACTGTGCAGTACTTTGGAAGAGATCCTTTTGCAGTGTCTGGGATACAGCTGACAGGAGATAGCTGCTTATTGGCGCTCACACTGTTAAAACGATATGTGTGGCACAATCTATCATCCATATTAAACATTAAGCAGTCTGTAATATCAATTACCAATTAAGAGATGATAAATGAATTGTTGCAACTAGCAGCCCAGTGAAATTACAGTCTGCTAGTAAGAGAACAATTTCACCTCCTTTTCTACGCTTATTCTCCCTGACCACTCTCCAATAAGGAGAAGGAAATCCAATTGTCTGAGAGAAGCCACTGAAAAACTGGGGAAAGAAATTCTCCCCGGCATTTTCAGATGCTGTTTCCAGATTTTTTACTTTACGAGATCGTCACATTTCCCAGTGCCACACTGCATTTATTAGTGTAAACAACATGGTCATACCAGCAGATCAGTAGGCAAGAAAACAATTTGTATTGCTGGCAGAGTTTAGATACCTGCTCATTACTTTCAGGAAAGTAATGCTCATTACTTTCAGCAAATTGCTCATAAGGACACAGCTTTTTCAAGAAGCTGTTTATTTAACTGCTTAATGGATGTTCTTGTCACACTAGGCCAAGAAAAGTCACATCAAAACCTTTAACACATCACCTGGTGCTATTTTATATTTTAAGAAATTTGGCACACATCACGCTAGAGTGTGATGCATTATTGAGTGTCATTCCAGGATATGAGATAATCAATCGGAAAAATCCTTTGGGATCAAAGGAAATTGAATAACTGACATTTCCGCATGAACAGAAGTGGAGGGGGGAGTGAAGAAGTTGCCATTTGAGGAACAAACTGTTCAAAGAAGCTTAATTATTTTTCTTTCCCTTTTTCTCCTCGTAAAGATTCCTAATTGTGTCCTATTCAGGTCCCAAATTTAAGGCGCTTCCTCTGCTCGGTGCCTGGATTTCCCACCATCTACATCGCGAGTCCTGGAAAGTCGTAAAACACAGAGACATTCTCTGTTAAGAACCTGATCATATGACTCAGACCGTTTGGCCTTGGGCTTGCATTCACTATATGAAATGAAATGCTGTGAAATACTACGAAAGCCAGTAACGGAGGGGATTAGGGAACCTCTCCAGATCGCCCACCCCCTCCCCCCCTCCCTCTGTACTCGGCCAGGCTGCTTTCCCACGTCAGTCTCTGTGCATTTAAACCAAATGCAGACTGGTGCAGTATATGTTAAGGTAACCGAGACCCCCTCTGGGGAAAAAAAACAAGTGAAAATAAAGAAAAACTGCTGTTTATCTGAAACAATACAAACCCATTCCGATGGGTGTAAATAGTCACTGGAAAAATGACTCTTGTGACCCAGTGTATCAAAACCAGCATTTCTGTTTGGCATAGGCTTGGCAGCTTTAGTTCAAAAACAGTCCAGGTGGGAAAAAGTACATGTCTATCACACACATAATGGCTGTTAGTGCTTTACATTGAGATAATTTATGAATACCAAGAGGGCTAGATTCTGCAACCAAGGTTCTGGAAAAGGCATATTAAAATATATTTTATAACTTCTTTAATTCTTTTATTTCTTTAGCTGTGAATGCCTCCCTTTGGTCATTTTTCACGTATTTTACAAGCCTGCATATCTAATCCCCGGGCAAACTATCCGCATCAAAGAGGCAGCTCTCGAACAAAAGAAGTAGTCAAAGAAGCACCTGTACACTCGGATAAAGACAACATTTTCCTGCTACATCATATGAAACCAAAATACACACACACACACAAACGTCCAGTGAATTTATGACGTATCTAAAATATGCCACTAACAGAATTTCTCACCAGTATTTCTCCAGAATGTCTCATGTCTCACATCTCAGAAAACAGCCTGTCTGATGATAAAAACAACATTTTAATAAGTGGCGTTTAATTAGTTACTGTGTTAGCAATGGCATGACCTCTGCTGCACAGACAGGAAAGGGATTTTTGAAACCAACTAACCTTAGTTACTTTCAATTTACTAAACACATAAGGTAGCAGTAGGGTGTTTAAAACTGACAAAATTAACAGCTCTTCTTTAATTATCTTCAACTAAGTAGCCAGCGAAGGAGGTATCTTTAGAAGCAAATAAATGAATTGGGCTTATAAACCCCATAGTAGGCTGGGATCTAGTAGGACGTCCATCCCTTCGGTAGGATGTACAGTCCATAGAGCAGCTGCTGAAAAATATCACTTCGGATGGTGCGTTTACCTGGCCGACCGTGCAAAGGAGGGGTCAGGTAGGATCTGGCACCGATGAGCAGAGGGGGCGAGGAGCAGCCCAGTCAGAGGAGCAAATGCAAGCCGCAGTGCAGGTAATGCTTCTCTAGGGAAACCATGCCCTGGCAGAGGCCTGCTGATAAGCGCGCGGCATTTGTTCAGGGTGCCTTGGCCTTGCCGTACAGTTTCTAAACCCAGCATTTTCCTTTGGGGAACAAACAGTGTCGTTAAGTTTCTTAACACAGGGCGTGCCATAGGCCAGTGGGTTTACCGTTACACACTCGTTTGCTCCTTGCACCTTTCTCTCCGCAGCACATCTGTGAGGAAAACCAAAGGCCTTTTTTCCCGTTAGTGAATGAGTAGACATTAGGTTTGTGCATTGCAGCATGCAAACAATGGGACAATTCAAGAATCCTATTTTAATATGTTCATGAGCTAAGGTATGTGCACAATTATGTTATCCTATGTACATATTTATCAGAAAGTATATGTACTAATACACTAATAACATGCCATCTTCCTAAAGACACACTTTGACTTATGTGAGTATTTCAAGCCAAACCCAGGAGTCCTTTCCCGCTGGCATACCCGGGCCCACATCCATATTCCTACCAGCATCAGTCAGAATTTGGGCTGAAGAGAGCATGCAGAAGCAGCGCTCTTCAAAACTCCCGCAGAAGAACAGGTATAAGAGAAGTACTTGTGAGTAACAAGCAGGACACTGCTTCGGGCAGGGAATTGCATCTTGCTCACACACATCTAGAGGAATTCACAATTTCTAATAAGGTCCTACTTCCTCTCTTCTCAATTTCACCCCAAAGACCTACAGTTCCCTTAAAGAACCAGAGTGAAAAAGTGATTCAGGGAGAGCTCTTAAGCAGCGATCGCACTGCGTAGCCTGTCTGAAGGTTTACCAGTACAGTTCAAAGGGCATAAAAGGGACCTTGATTCTTTGAAGCACAGCTCCCCATGGTGTTTCTTCCCATAAAGAGCAAAACATATGCCATAAAACTTTATGCTCAAACTTACAGGAATCTGGCTGAGGGCCTGGGATTGCAAGGAAGCTAATTAGTTCAAACCACCCCCTGGTTCCCCTGTTACCTCCCATCCAAACAGTAGCAAACCCAACAGAAGTTAAAAAGCTTTAATAAAAGTACAGCCAGACCACAGGACACGCATTTTTCTTTACACAGGTTTGGAGGTTTTTTTTTTTTAAAAAGATGCTAAAAGAACAAGAAAATAGGCCCTAGCCAGACTGCACATCTTTCTAACATACAGGAGTTCACCAGCGGTATATGGGCAAAAAAGGAACAGATTCCAGTTTTACTCAGGTATCAATAACATGGTATTTTTACATATACCTGTATATACTATTAGAGTAAGCGCAATATTTCAGTGCTGCTTTCCAGGATATTCAGTAACATTACATGCACTTAACTAGAAAAGCAAAAAGGTTGGAGTGGCAACAGCACACAGCCTAGGCAAGGGCAAAATGGGAGACCTGCTCACAGCAACTGAGACGTTTACACGAGTATGTGAAAGATACTGTGGTCAGGCATTGCGAAAATAATTGATTCCAACAAGAGATGTTACAGCAACACTATGCTGTGAAGAGCTTTGCTGAGGAGGTTACGGAACTGATGAAGGCAGGCACGAATCCAACAAGCTGCCTGCCCAAACTGTGCTATTAAGTTATGATAATGCTGACATTTACGCTGGCTAAGAAACACGAAGTTAAAGAGATTGCCTGTATACCCTCACCTGAGTATGTCGCTGTACAGCCTGAAAACTTAAATTCTGTTCTCCGTAAGCACAAACCAGGATACTCTGGCTGACAGCGCAGAGACTATGGCCCACATATGCAGTAGAGTAGGCTGTTTCAGTAACTGTGGCTAAGCTATACATGGAATTTCAATATTTAGTATTTTGGGGGGCAGGAGGAAGAGGAGAACACTGACCAACCGTCATTCCCATCTTTTTTCCCCTAACTCATATTTACCCAAGCCCCTGCCTCTCTTACTTTACGTTGTGTGAATGAGCTGGCAGGGCCATTTTACGTAGCTTCAAAAGCATTTTTACAAACTGTGACACCCACACAAATTAGCTGCTGTCTCACTTCCTGAGAGCTTGACTCGTTTTCCAGCACTGTGCCATGAGATTTCCCTTATGCTGAGATCTCCCACCTGCCAGAAGCAGACGGCTAATTACATGCGTGCCTGGTGGGCTCCAAGAGCAGAAGAGAGACCAAGTCCTGTGCCATGACTGGGTTTGTCACTCCTGCCCAAAGGGACCTGGCTGGAACGCATAGCCCAGCGTGTCCCACCTCTGCACGGGATCCTTCCCAACTCCTGATCACAGAGCACTTTTTACGCCAACAAGAATAAACTTAAGAGGTTGTGCTTGAATGGGATCACTAGCACAGTCAAGCTTTGCCCTGGCTAGCTAATTTTTGGAGACAGCTACTCTAACAAAAAAAGCCAGGAAATGATGACCAAGAAGAGCTGCTGAGAGACCTATGGAAAAACTATATACTGTTCTCTGGACAGTCGTATCAAATGAAGAGGAGTCCCAAGATCTGGTCATGTAACACAGGCACCAAAAATACCTCTGGGCATGACCTGTTGATCATGAGTAAGTTCTCACAAGATGCTGTGAAATTCCTCAAAACTGAGACAAAGTGGTGGCAGCTACCACCTACCATACTGTGCTTAGTTCTCTGCAGAGATGAGAGCTTTTGAGATTGCTTTGGACAGGGGCCAAAAACCTAATCCCATTGCTCAATTGGAAAACACAGGTTTGCCTGTGCAAATCCATATTCTGCATCATATTCAGTTTTACACACGACTAGAGCCACAGAAACCCATGTGACCACTTTAATTAGCAAAAGTTATTGACATGAATGTTTGTGGGCTCAAGACGTGAGAGCGCAAACATCCACAACCTCTCACACAGTCATTTCATTTTTTGTATCATTTGTGGGGGAGAAAGAGCAATTTGCAAAGTAATACACTTACTGCACTGCGATTTGAATTTGCATAATAAAAGCATTTGCTTTTTAAAGCGTATATTAATCCTTAGCAGGGAGAGAAAGTGAATGTTCCAACATAATTCAAGATAGCTAGACACAGTTCCATTATTTTAATTTATATTTTATTGGGTTTTTGCTTTGGTAAAGAAACACATGTTATAACTAATCACAGTTCTAATTACTTCCCGATTCTATCTTTTATTACTGCTAAAATTTCTATTAAGGGAATGAAAGAAACTAATAGGATCATTAAAAGATCAATAGGAAATATTGCTTACATAGAAGTTGCATTGTATAAACTTCAACTCAACAGTTAGGATCAAAAGAATTCCTTGGAAACAGAGAATAACACATTCATTCCACTTAGGAAAGAACATGAACTGATTTAAAGGCTATGCACAAGAAGAATTCTTTTTAATTTCATTCCTCTGAGAGCAATAGGCAAACTAAAAACACAACAAAATTTTGATTATCTTTCCATCTCCACACTTCTAATACTCTTCATATAGAGTCTGAATATCTTTGAAGTGTATCATTAAGATCTGGAATGCACGTGACATTCCTGAATATAAGCAACATGGGAATGTGACTCACTTTAAATTGTAGCCTCATGGCCAAGGTTCTCATTCTCAAAATGATGCTCAGGTAGATCCATTGACTATTCAGTCTATCTAAATCCTCTTTTTCACTTAGTTTTGGCAGAAAAAAAATTATTTCACTTAAAGTCACTACTCTGCCTGAAGGGGTTAATCCAGCATGAATACAACACAAAGGTCTTGCTGTGGGCAGTGCCTTTTCCCACATGAGAATACCTACTCTGATGCATCTTCTTACTATGGCTGCCAGAGTGAAAAGTACAGGTGTACTGACATAAGTACAATGGTGGAATTAGAGCAGGATAACCTCTCTCCTTGTTTATTAATACTTTTAATACGTCTTAAAACCTCAAATTCCACACCCATTTCAAATCCAAATGCAAAATTCAATGAGAAGCTGGTACAGCCTACCAGTGGGCAGCAGCATCGGCCCAGCACTATCAAGTCCCAGAAAGTATACGGAAGAACACATAGGTAGTGCATTTCAAAGCACAGCTCATGTAAATGCAGTACCTGCCCCATGGCACCAAGAAAAACAAAGAGTGGACATTGGGTACAAACGTATGAGTGATGCAGGTGCCCAAAATTAAAACCAAGGAACTTCTGGATCTGTGCAGACCATTACTTACCTAAAAATCTCTCTCTTTCTCTTTTCTGGTTCTCCAGTGAAATTGCTATGTTCTCTTTCTTCAAAAGTCTTTGAAAAAGCAACTCTGTCAAGACTGGAAAAGAGAAAAATTAAAACCAGAACAAAACAAATTAGTGCTCAAAATATTTCAGCACCTGAAAGTCAACTCACCTCTCCTGGTCACTTGCTGTGATTGCTCCCTCCTCTTCCCACAGGTCAAAACGTCAAGGACTTGCTACCCTCCCACACCTTGATTCAGTAATAAAACCTTAAGGGAAATATATTTGGGAACTCTGACACCACCCAAATTAGTCGGTCTCAGCATAGTCAAGCTGCCCAAGGTTAAAGATCTCAGAGGTAGGTTTCAAAGCCTTTTTTATAAACGCACCATGAATTATGGCTCACCACATTTCAGCATGGCACATTAGGAGATATTTTACAGTTTTCTGTCTAGGGACTTTTCACTAGCTCATATAGTTAACTAAGGAATCGATGGGCAGTTGACCTGGTTGCAAGTTAGCCATGTTAGAGAGACAAACTACATCCACAGAGAGCTAGCTCAGTTCTAAACAAGGTTTTCAAGGTAAAGCAGAGTGTCACATGAATGTAGTCTACTTCCAGTGCAGGTCAACTGAAATCAAAAGGTGCCAGCGCTGATGCTGTAGGTCTGTGTAGAGCCAATTTACATGTCTTCCTGGGAGTCAGAGTATTGATAAACATCGTATAGAACCACATGATCACACCAAAATAGCTGGAGTCCTCCAGAGGGTATAATGCCTGATCCAGCTGCCATAGCACCTGTATTTATGAGCATTCTTATGAGCTAGAATACTGCAAGAACGAGAAGAAGAAACTCCAGTGGCCCTCCAGGAGCCAAAGTGGAGGCAGCAGGGTCTGAGCTGAATTTAAGAATCCCTGATCCTATGCAGTGTTGTGGCAGCAGCCCTGAAGTGCACTCCCCAGAGCCTCCTTTGATGTCTTTTATTCAAGCTTTCTCACTATCTATTGTTTCTCAGCCCCTATTACCCCAGGTAATGGAAACTTGACTATACAGACCTTAAGAAAGGAAGGGGAAAAAAAACCCAAAACTACTCAATACACATATTAGCAGACTGAGAAAGTTCAAGTACTCTATGGTGAAAAGGACTGAGCCAGAAACAGCGCTGCCAGCAGTAGAAACAGAAGCCCTTTTGTTTCTGCTGCTAAGAGTACTAGCAATTCTGCTATTTTTAAAGAAAGACAGGATTAAAGGGATGCTGCAAGCCAGCACTCATAGTTTATAAAAATACAAACAAATGGGGGTCATAGTCAACAGAAAACTTGATTTCAAGTGTGTAAAAACTGATACGAGATCAGAGTGAATTTTCTCTAATAGAACGTTATAACTCTGTCTACTTTCTATTTCCCACAAGGAACTATGAAAACAGAGGTCTTCCTGCTCAAAGCAGGATTGATACTTAAAGTCAAAGACCTCCAATGTTCTCAAAAAATATATACTCTATGGCCTAGTAAACAAGTAAAAATGCATATATTAGATAAACAAGTCACATCCGTGAAGAAGTGGTACATAGCTGAGAAGTCCTAAATCATAACATCCTTGAAAGCAAACATAATAAAATCCATAAGACCACACAAAAAGTGAAAGAAGATATTCAGCTCATAAACCTACCTGACTGAAAGCTTAGAATGAGTGAAAACAGAAAAAAACATTTGATTTTTTTGCTCCCTCTTCAGAATAAGGTAAAAATATTCCAAAGTAGAGCATATATGCAGCACTGGTGTCTCTTGATTTGTGTACTTTTTCACTTTAAAAATTTGCCTGCATGAACAGTGCAATGATGTAGATGTTTTGCTTTACACTGAGAGCATTGTCTTTTAAAAAGATTCATCGTGAATACATATTGAATTTCAGTAAATTTCTGTTTGCAATTTCTATTTGAATTTCAAAAAGGATTGTTGCCTTCTTCCCTGAACAGTTGCCATTTCTTGAATACTACATGACAGACAATCTGGAAAGCAATACTCGAAATTATATTTTGCAGTAAATTATGCTTTGCAGAGGTCAAAGGGATAGTTTTCACAAAGCTCTGATTGGAATCATCTTTTATACAGACTCTTTTTTTACATTATGGTCTTTCTTCTCGTATCATATTTAAAAACAAACACTGTTTTCTGATTGCAGATTATCAAGCAGACTAAATGCAATGTAAGGAGTCAATTAAAAGAAGTCAGCAACTGATTAACCTGAAGCCAGCAAAGAAGTTCATGAGAAAACTGATTAGTTTGAAAACAAAGAAAACAGAACTTTGACAGTCTCAGAGCGTCTCTTTTGGCCAGTCACACCACCAGAACATGGAAACAAAACGTTGTCATTTAAAAATTATATCCTTTGCTTAACCTCTGCTCCAAAGGGACATTATATGGCTAAAAATACAGGCTGAAGGTAACACAGTGGGACATAGTTTATAGCTATTTCACAAGCCTTTTCATCAAAGGAAAACAACGTCGTCGTAAGTGCGATCCATGCTTGGCAATAAGGCACCAGCAGGTGTGAATGCAATTCAGCAAGACTGTCCCGAAACCATTTGTTACCCTTGTTTATGCTTACTGTTTCCATACAGAATCTGTTCCTCCTGACACTGCCCCCTGTTTATAAGAACCAAGCAAATTATTGGCTTCTGTATGCAACTCTGAGACATCTGTTTTCTTCTTTTGTCGCTATATCTTTTTTCTTTTCAGGATTCAGTTGCCTGGAACCAAGCCAAGATCTGGTATCAATCAAACCAGTGGATTAATTTACTCCAATAATAATTATAAAGGGTTTTTTTCAGTGGGGGAGAACATGAAGGGGGTTGATTCAACATCATGCAGCATTTCAGGCAACACCCTGCTCTACTGGTACCATCATCTTCATCTGCTCACATTTTATCATTGTCTAAACAGTACTTCTATAAATCATTGGTTTTCTAGTAACAGAGAGTCGAATGAACACTTAAAATGGCAGCAACGATTGCACTTCAGCCTCTTTGTGTTTCCTGGCATTTGCAGGATCACCTTGCCGGTCTCTTAATAGTTACAAATAACATACTGAAGGTACTACTTTATGACCAAAACCTAAAGATTTCTTGACCACCTGCTTTTAGCTTTTATGCCTTTAGCTGTTACCTCTGTTCTTGTTTTCTGTTCCACGTTTGGATTATTAAGGGGTTTCCCCTGATGTGCTGACTTTCATGCACTGGCTATCAGTCTGCCCTCCCCTCTTTCCTGATCCTACCATATACCTTGTCCGGTAACTAAAGTCCACAGGTACAAACGTGACACCAAACACTTCACTGCCATGAGCTGGCACCAGTTATAGATGTTGCCCTACAGGAGGAAGCCAATAACGTTTCACTTCAGGCTATGTTTAAATTTTTGCAATAAAAAAAGCTACACAAGGAGATATTGAGATTAAAATTGGGCATTACACAGTCCAGGATTCACCTGCACTAAAGTAAGTAACAAGAGTTTTCATTTCTGAGGGATGCTCATGCATGGGTTGCTATTTTTAAGGGTTGTTTTGTTTTGCTTTAAGTTTATGTGAATTGCAGAGACAATATTTTTACAAGAAAATGCTTCAATATAGCGGATAATGTATTTTAACTACATAAATTTTGCATGCAGAGCCTGAATGTTTTACATGGTTTCAATGATCCGCACTGTAACAGCTTAAACAAAGACAATCACATGGGCTTAATAAAGTCAGTGGTAAGAAAAAGCTTTACTTTAAGAGGAAAATATTTATATTGGAAGCAATAATTATATGGTACTTTTCATCCCCACAAGTGCTTTTTAAGTGTCATCGGTTTGGTTTGCTCAAAAGACCAAGAGCCAGGATTGGATTTCTTCTCCCTGCTGCCACCGGCTTGCTGTGTGGCCTTGGAGCAATCGCTTATTGTTGGAGTTTCAGCAATGCCAGGCACCCACCCTACTACCACTGAAAAACCAGGCCACCGATCTCCTTGGGCCTCATTTTTTCCACCTGTAAAATGAGATTAGTCACTCTATTTTGCAAGGCTGTCAGGGACGTTAATTGCTATTTGTAGGATAAGAGAGCGCTACAATAACCTGGCTTTATTTACGGCAATGTAAGATACTCCCCATGCCAAAGAACTGAAGTCGCTCCCTGAGGCGGAGCAGAGCTGCCCTTGAGTGTGGGAGATAGGAAGTGGGATAAAAGTGAAGGAATAGTGTTTCCCAGTTCTTCTTAGCAACGATCGTACCCTACCAGCCACATTGCAATAGCTCCTGAGAGCCACTGTGGGAAGCAGGAAGAAAGTGCGACCCCTCGCTCTGTCCCCCTCACTCGCCACCCCCAGGCTCCATCACTCTGTGGTCAGCGCAGAACGGCAGCAGTGAGTCAGGCAGCTGCTGTTCGTGACCACTTCATATTGTTCTTAATCGAAACTAGGCTGCTTGCTGCTTTGGTGTTTCTCAGGCCAGCTCACGGAGCCACCACTTTCTTTGCCTGTACCGTTTGCAAGCACTGTGGAAGCTGGCCTATCCCTTCACGCTCTGAACATGAAGCACCTGACAGCTCTCCATGACAGCAGCCTCTAGATGCTCTTACTCTATTAATACATTCAGGTAAAGTCCTTCTCTTCTCAGCTGGGCAAGCCCCCCCTTTCCTCCCTCCCTTGCAGCAGGAGCTTAGGCTCCCCCAAGCGTGTAGTACCTCACAGCTGCCCCAGCCTAGGTAACAGGCTGCAGAAATGGTGAGAGGGCTTATCCCACTCCTGAAAAAAACAAAAGAGGGAACACACCAGTACATCACGGTAGAGAGCAGATACAGCAGACTGAATACCTGCCATATGCACTACAGATCTGCCAGCGAGCAGATTGTCTGCCGAGGAACATGGTACACTGCAGCTGCATTTCTTCAGGATCTCAGAAATACACAGAGTTTTCCAGAAAAAGAAATAACAAAAATTTTCAAAGGCCAGCGTACCCTACAAGGTAAGAAAGAGGCTAGAGCTAACTCTCCCCCTCCAAGAACCTCTGCTCCACAGATAAGGCAAACTAGAAAGAGGACAATGTAAAAAGGCTAAATGGAAACTAATTAAAACACAACTCACACACAAGGGCTGCTGGAATGCACAGGATCAATTTTCATTGTTGTCACTATAGCAGAGCCAGAAAACTTCAAAGGCTTTTTATCAGATTCTCCAAGGCACATAAAAATTAGGTTCCAAAACCACTTGTCCTAATCCTCTATCTCAATTTTCATTGTTGTCACTATAGCAGAGCCAGAAAACTTCAAAGGCTTTTTATCAGATTCTCCAAGGCACATAAAAATTAGGTTCCAAAACCACTTCTCCTAAATCCTCTATCCTCCCAGGCAAATTTGGTGTCCAATTATTATTTGGCATAGCCAAGTCCTTATTCAGTATGGAAATGTATCTACTGGAGTCTCTCCCTTCTGCTCTTCCTCCAGGCATAGAAAGGCACCTGATTTGTTTAGGCTATTTAATCTACTTCCAACCACTATCTTCTTCCAAGTTCTAATTCTCTATTTCCTCTTCTCTAAAGTTCAAACAGTTAATTCCCACATGTCCAAAGTGCCTAACCTTCTCTCCCGAGCTTTTATCCCATTTTCAGTTCTTGGTGACTACCCAAGTTAACTTCCTTCTTGCCCTGAGCAGCTGATGAATCCTCTCACACCCAGCCTCTCAGCGCTGCAGCCTGCTCATTTTACCGGACAGGAAAACCTTCTGAGTTTAGCTTCCAGTGCCTGACCTACATGTCTGGAGAAGTTTGGAGTGGAGAATTTGTTTCTACAGCAGTTACTGGGGATATTCAATAATCTTTTTCCTGACAGTTTAGTAGTCATATATACAGCTCTGTATTATTCTGACATCTCTAAGTTCATGATTCCTCCAAAAGAATGGACATGTTAAATATCCCAGTTATTTAGCACAAGATCTTTTGTATACGACAAAATGTATTTGAAACCACGATGACTTGAAACGACTGTAGTAAAAGGGATACTCAAGGCTTATGAGGCTTTGATTTTCATTTTCACTAAGGCCCTTACTGTAATGTACTCTGGCAGAATAAAATGAGAGTAAATGGAATATAGACATGCCTTATGCTCACTTTAAACACAAAGGAGAGGAGTCCCCCTGTCTGGTAAAAAGAGAAGTTGAACAGTTTACCACATTATGACAAGTAGTCTTTTCTCCAGCGATGAAGGTCTATTAACCTGCTTCTCCAGCACCTCTCAGCAAGTCAGTGAAATTGCTGTAGACATGAAGAAAAGCTCGTCTTTGAGTATACTGCATCACATATATATCAATCACCCTCAGAAGTTATTTGTCTTATAAACTCATGAGTTATTTTCCCCACAGTTAGTTTCCTACTATTCTTTACAGAAACTAACTTGAAAAGGTCTTTTTCTGAGTATTCTGGGAGATTTACAGCATTTTGTTACTTGCTGTTACACTTGCCGTTTCAGTTTGAGGGACACTATTGATATACTAAAATATGTCAGTAATGAAGGAGTCGGTGTGACAGGCATAATCAGCAAAAGCTTAAAATGCAGTATCTCTCAAAGCTGAAGCGTGTAGTTTAATGTATACGCACAAATGTCCATCACTTTTTTTTTTTTGTGGGTACACGGAACAACGGACTCAATCCTTGAGAGGTGCCGCAAATCATCATTTCTAGTAGCCAACAATAAATGGTCCTTTACAAAGGAGCATTTTTACAGGATCACTTATACATACAATGTAGAATAGCCTCCTTATATTTGCATTCAGGTTCAGCTATGAATAACTATGAAATCTGGCTGCTTGTTGGCTGGTAACTTTAGGAAAAGATTCATTTCTTGTTCATATCTCTGCCTTTTTTGGGGGGAACCTTGCTTAAAGAATGCAAATTAACAGTGATGTCGATATTCTTAAAAGTATTTTTTCCACAGACAACCATTTTAACAGGTACAGTCTGAAATCCCAGAGAACAATATTACCTGTGCACTTAAAATTTCAACGTGATCTTACAACCTCAACCCATTCCCACATGATCATGACATTCACTTCTAGGAATTTCATCCTCCCATGGGATGATTATTCATCCCTGAAAAGTGCTCAGAATATGATGGCACAACCCAGTTAACATTTGTTCGCCTGACTGTTGTATTCTTTCCACAGCACTGCATCAATTCAGCCTGAGATTATAGGGTTGCAGTTTTTTAAAGCTCAACAACCAGACCCTCTCTCTGCTTCTTGAACTTTGCACTTGTGAGAACACAACCTCACACAGCACCTCCCGGTGAAGAATGAGACCATCTTGTTGGATGATAGTAGGGAGACTGCGACTTCTTGCCCACAACATAGAATTTACTCCTTCGTGAAATCAGTCTCGCTTTGTTCCTTCCTGCTCTAAAGACACAGGTGAAGGGCTGGCTTCCTTTTTCACTCCAACTTTACATCACTGACTGCAGTGGAATTACACATAAATGATATTAGCTCAAGAAAGGAGAGAACAAAGCCCTAATACTTCCCCTCCTCCTGACCACAAAGATGTTCAAAAATTGTATTTCCTTGCATCCCTTTGAAGCATAATTCAATTGCTTTGTTAATTTCAGGAAGATCATATTTAAACTCTTTTTTAACACTCAGTGCCCAGCTGGGAGGTGCAAGGCTATGATCAATGTAGTAACCATACAACAGATGAGTTTCAAGCACTGCTCATTAGGCTTTATGGATTGCTTTAAAGTGCGCTGTAACAAAAAAAATAACAAGGAAAGAAATTAAGAGACCCACACTACCATTTTAGCTTTCACAATCCATTATATGATCCTCATTTTGCAGAGCTAGGGGAGAATAAAATCCCATCCTTTTAGACCTTGGAAACAGGTGAGTGCATTAGACAGCTGGGCCCATGACTGTCATACTGTCCCTCCTTTTTCACTAATGGCTGCGCTTGGTTCTCAAACACCAACAGGGAACGGAAATTGTCTCCAAAGGGTACAAATTCAAACTTTTTGCTGACACTCAAGAACAGAGCAGAGAGAGCTGGACACTGACAGGCAGTTACTCAACACAGTTGTTTTACTCCCTGCTTAACAGTTGTGATTTTCAAAATATGACACATCAGCGAAGAACAGTTAGGAGCAAAAATAGAAGCTCTGAGTTGTTTCTTTTGGAAGAAAATAACCCCAGAACATGCGTTATTTAGGGATTTTTCAAAACTGGCTCAGCGATCTTGATTTCCGTTTGTAAGTGCCCCCAGGTTTGCATGAGCTGGGGTTACGCAAACAGAATCTTTTAATTGGATGTGTATGCTGGAATACACACACACATATGTATATATACATATATACATACATAAAAGTGTGCATGGATAAAATACTGGCTTATTAAACCTTCCAACATATCATTGATACATATAATGAAGTGTACTTTTGTGCAACTTTAAGTATTAATAAGGCCTTTTAGTTATCAAGCCATAGTTAAGAATATAGTTTTGGGAAGGCCCATGTGAAGTTAAAGCAAAGAAATAATCTAGAAAAAGAAAACCCCAATGCCTGCCAATTAAACTGAATTAACACCCAAGCTGTGTGAGTGATTTCAGAAATATTAGTGTAGTGGTAAACTGGACGCTGCTTTGACAGTCTGATTCTGTATACTGAAACACAGGGTTAAAGAGCAGTTGCATTCCTATAGTCATTGCCCATAAGAATGCATGCTTTACCTTTTGTTTAATTCCATTCTAAAAAAGAAAAGTCTGCCAGTAACAGGTTTTTCCTCTTTAATCTGTTACCCTGACCTTGTATCAACATACATACACAGGCACCTAAAAATACTAATACTAATGGAGCTAAGGTAATGATGTCTGGGTTTTGGTTTCTTCATGTTTTTAATGCATGCGAAGAGAGTTAAATAGGAGTTCCTGCTACTCAGGTGAGAACTGAGGAAGAGGTCTACGATAGAACTGTTAGCTTGTTAGTTAGCCCCTTGTTCATTAGCCCCTTGGAACAAAAATGGTCCACTGCAGTCACCAGGAGGGGATTGCTTTGTTTGAGGAGAGTCTAACGCACTTCTGAATGCCACTCCATCTCCCTCTCCTGCCGTCCAGCCTTCCTCACCCTGACGCCTGCTGCATACGTGCTGCTCTCCTTGCTTAGTTCCCTCATGAGTTGCCTGTCCCATCAGCTGCCTGCTGAAGGAATTTACAGACCCCATCCTACACCCTAGATGTACTTTTTTCTTCCCCAATACCTTTACAATTTCAAAACCTTGGTCGGTAAGATACCTCACTGATGCAATGGGAGCTATCTTTGTTGACACTAACATTGGGATGTGGCCAAAAAGATTCACGTTTCTTTTTCCTGCAAGATATATATATCACATTTGGGATTTACAAAAATGTGGCACACACAAGAGGTATTCCATGACCATCCCAAACATTCACAGAACCTCTGTGCCAGCACAATCAATTTGGCATTATTTCTGATTGTCATCATAATGAACGGGTTACTTGGCATCACACGGCTATAGAGAGACACCCTGTGCCATATCAGGGGCTCTGTATGTAAGGAGTGTACAAATGGAGCAATATCATCTATATAAAACATATATCCACTCCTATGCCTTTGTGTATTCACGTGTACAGAAATGAAACGAATTCACCATTGCTAGAAGGAGGTGCAGGTTTCTTCACTCAAGCCAGCAGATTAGGCACTATGTGAAGGATTATACACATATGTAAGGGGAAAATGGCATTGCCCATTTTAACTTATTCCTGCTGTCACTGAAAAACCAGGAGCTGTTTCAAGACAATTTGGCCTGAACCCCATTGTAATCGGTCTTAGCCTTTTTAAAGGAAGAACTGAGTCACCTACGAAAGAAGAAAGAGAAAAAAATGCCATCACAGAAAGCTGTGCTGTGAATCTAGTGTCAGCAAGCAGCATACAGCTGCAGAGTACGACTGCCATACGTTGCTGCTTTGAGTCAGCCAGCAGCGTGTGCTAAATGCATACTGATTTAGGGCCTGATCCTTAAAGGTACTGTACGAATTCAGCTGCCAGACTTCAATTTGTAGATGATATATAGAACGTCTACGTGAAGCAACCAGTTAAGAGGCAGAACTAAATGGCAATGTTAAGTGCACGGGTAAAAGAATAGACTGCATCAATATAATGCCCAAGAGCCTGCTCCAAATTCAGTGGGGTTTCTCTGATTTCAGTGACCGTTGCAATGAGCCTCAAGATCATGAGTTATTAAAATATAGAACTTAATCAAGTAATTCTGCTTTCTTGCTGATTTGGTCTGCTTTATCCTCTCCATTTCTAGATAATGAGGAATCAAGTGATAGAATTCCCATTGCTTTGCTCTTAAGAGGAAATCTAAGCCTTATATTTTGTTGCTAAAGTTGTAAGGATCTAAAGACGTAATTTCCTATGCCACTTCTGTTGATTGACCTAAATATCTTCCTGACTTTTCAGGTCTTTGGTCAGGCAAATTGATTTCTGTGCTTTCCTCTGTGATAAGGCCCTCACAGAGAAGCACTTAGTCACACAGTCCCTGTACACGGTATCATTCTTTAACCATTCCCCATGTGCTTGTGCAGGGACATCAGAAAATTGAGAGAACTGGTATCAAGTTTAGTTATTTCTTGATTTATCTGGACATACCTAGACTTGCACTGAAACAGTGTTTGTGTGTAACATAACTATCATGAAGGAAAATAATTTCCTCTTTGGTATGCTATTTTTCTTTTCCAAACTGCATCATCCATACAGGTATATTTCATCCACAAAATGCACTGAAAGAGATTTTTCAACTCTTCTAGCAGTGAGAACAACATGTTGTATTTCATTGTATGTGGTCTTCATTATCAAAAAGTACTTGGGGCGTACAGTAACAAAACCTTTCAGTCTTCAACAGTGTCTACATGTCTGTTCCCTCTTCTACTCTTTCTTTAGCCAGTATTTTCTTTGGGCACAGACACTATCTAACACACTGGAATCGTGATCTCAGTTGCAGATCCATAGGTGTTAATGTAGTAAAATACTAGTAATGTAATAAAATAAGAATAAAGGTTGCTGATTCACATTGCTGACTCAATTTGTAAATATGAGATCCAATTAATCATGACCTAGTGATACTTCAGTGAGATTTTGTGCAGTGTAGATTTAGTTTCTACAGCATCTACATCCACATTACAAATTTAAAAGTGATGGACATTAAGTTATCACAGTGATAGGCACTGTGCAAACACTCAGAGCAGAATGGAATAGTTCAGGTCCGGGACCAGGAAATGAATTACGTTCAGTTGTTAAAATGTGCTGCAGTAAAAACAACCCCAAGAAACATTATGACTCACAGAGAAAAGCCTTACATCTTCGGGAAGGACTGGTTCATTATAGTTTCCTCATACTAGCATCAAATTATAATAATCCTGCACCAACTCTGGTCCAGCCAGTGACACGATGCTTTTCTTCTATTCGTTTCTCTCCCGTTCTCTTGTCCTAGCCTCAAGCCTCGATCACCTTGTACAATATGGCCCTTTCTACGTTGTGTTGTTCTCTCTGCTCTCCCAGTTCTGTATGTCCACAGCCATTCGTCAAGTGTTAATGATGCATTTTTCTGATGCAAAATACTCCTCAATACGAACTGGCTTTAAGACAGACAGCAAGGGTGTAGCTGTCACTGAGGGCTTAAAGCTCTCATAGAGAATAACCAGTTGCTTTAGCAAAATATCCCTGCAGTTTATATAGGTTAGGTCTTATGCGAAGCATCTCTTCCCATCTAAGTCCTTCAAATATGACGAAGAAGTAATATTACCTAAGACATCCTGTACGAAGAGACACACTCAATATTGAAAATAGTTGCAGATATAACTCTGCTTTTCAGAGAGGGGAAATTCTGCTGGTACAAGAAAGGCCTTTTTCCAAAAAACATTAATAGTGCTGTTATACCCACAAGATCTCTTTCTATTTGAAGACGACCATAACACAGTGAGTTCATGCCAAAACTCCATTTTTGATACCTCTGCAGCATTACTAGGGGACCCACACAATGGCTGATGTCCAAAAACCTCAACCTCTGCTTGAACTTTTATTCTGACAGTTGCTAGCAATAATAATCACTTGCAAGATACACTGCTAGAAACAGGTTCTTGGTTTTAAAAATATGAGTGATCAAAGATCTACATTTTTAAAAATAGAAATTTCTTAAGCAGATGATAGACAGTTGCTTTAGACTGAAGAATTCAAAACCTTGGTAAACCTTATGTGCCCGAACGAAAAGCCCAGAAAGTTAGCTATGTATTCTGTCCATCACGTATATCCGTATTAACATGTTTTTCTAAGAAGGATATTAGGTGACATGAATTTTACTAACAAAAATGGTGAATAAAAATCAAGCATTTTGAGAGACACTGCTATGCATCACTGGCACATAATTCAATGTTATGATGGGTTGCTGGTTTTCATACCAATTTCAAGACTTTTGAATCAGTAAAGTAATATAGTTGGTCAACATAATATATTTCATAAATCAGAACTTGATAGATTAATCCATGCGGATTTATAAATCACATCAGGATATTCCCTCCCAAGCAGAGCTTGCGCTTTACCTGTTTTTCTTCATGGATTCTGAAACAAAACATTATGAGCTTACATCTCCAAATGATGTGTTAACCCTCCAGGGTTTTCCCAGAAAGCACTGCAAGATCGCAAGAGCAAAGTGTGCAGTCTAGATGAACTTGGCAAGCTCTCTCATGAGCCTACAGAGGCTGGAACAAGTGCAAATATTAACGTAGTTCACATGACCTTAAAGAATGCACAATCAGAAGTTCATCTACAGCTGAGAATCAGCACTCAAACCCTAAGCAGTGAAGTCATCGTCAGCAACAAGCTCCTTATAGATTTGTAAAGAACCATTCATTTCTTCTGTCTCTCAAGTTTACTTGTTTCTTAAAGAGGGATTTTCTTCAATGTTCTTCTGTAGGAGAAACACAAAGTGCAATTAATTTACTCTGTACCAACAGAGCTATGGTGAAGTATCTCACATGGTGCACTGGCCTTGTTTTACCTGTTTGTTAAACAGAAGATAAAAATGAAGCCACGTTCAAGTACATTCAACGGAGACAAGGGCACCTGACAGTAGACCTTCTGTGCAAGTACCACTGGGAGACACTCTCAGGCCAGGTATAAGAGACATTAAGCCTGGCCGAGGTCAGTCTTCTGGATTAATGCTAGTTGTAATGTTTTTGTGACGTTTAGCTGTGCAGCAGGAACTGACAGAAGCCTTAACTAAGCCTTTTCTCTATTGGTATAGTTCTAGTCTTCATTTCTCCATTTTAATATTGACAAGAAAAGGATCAACAATCCTGAATTTTCTTGGGCATTTAACAGACTCCTGGCTGAAAACAGCACCCCAAGCAGTCCCCGTTTAACCCCAACAGGCTCTGCAACAGTTTTGTGAAACCTTCTGAAGTCTGTGTCAAAAGTTCTCATGAACTCCATCAAACTCTACCTCTTGAAGAACAAAAGCAACATTATAATTCGCAGGATATCTGCACAAGCTTTTTTTTTTTACCTTTAAAGACCTGAAAAACATTTATGCTGACTTCTACATCCTTTAAAAGTATTTTAACTCTAGGTTACGGACTGTGCTGATTGCAGTATTTGAGGTAACAGACACTGACTTTCTGCGAGACTTCAGTTGTACTGTATATTTGAGGAAAAAGTGTGGGGCTTAGAAGCCTATATTGCTGTGATTATTGTGGAGAAAAGAATCAATCAAATATCCTCAAAAATTGAATATGGTAACTTTCTTAGACAAATTCTGTAAGACTGAATTTGAGAAGCTCCACACAGTTCTATACCTTGATAATGGTTATGTAAAATATTAGACCCTGAAGGCTTAATACTTAAAGACAATTTTATTCTAGTTAATATAGAATTTTTTTTTATTCTGGCCAAATAATGACCATCAGTAAGAATCAATGGAAAATTCAAGACATTTTTATTAGTGGGTATTAATACATATACTCTGCTATAAATCTTCTCCTTCCCGCTCTCCTATAAGTGTCAGATTTTGAACACTTCCTCATATGAAATGATATTAAGTACAATAGAAATGGGAAAGAGGACATTAGGCACATACCTTTCAGGTGGGGAAAAGCAGGTGGGGACTGGCAGCAAACCAAAAACCACCCACTGGTAAATCCAGGCTTAATATTCAAGCAAGTTTTTACTAGCATCTTTTAATTTAAACTGGAATCTTTTTTAATTACAGGAGAATTTCCTTGAGACTTCTTACACGGCCCTATTTTTAGAGCGAACATGAGCCATTCTGGCAAACACTTTTTCATTGTTGAAGTGCTATCATGAGGACGCACCTATCTCCAAGATATGAGTTACAATCCAGATGGCAGCTTGGGGAAATCCAGCTGTTATTTGGAACATCCAGCAGCTCTTATCCACTCCCTCCCTTTGTGCCCTTGTGAGCTAAACAACAAACTCTGCTCTGTTCACCTGATCCCAAAACAAGTAGCTCCTAATCAAGCACAGGAAAAAAAAAAGAGTATCATTTACCTTTGCTGTTGTCTTTAATTAAATGTATTCCACTCTGGTGCTGGCACTCACTCTGAACCTTTTGCTATGCAAATTTCAAGGCTAACTTCTATTCAGAGAACAAGTGTACACTTGAGAATGAGTTGGCATCTTTTCAGTGCTACTTGCCTGTAAGTGCACTCTCAGGTGTTTATGTTATCCTTCGCAACAGCCTCTTCCTTTTCCAATTGGAATAATTAGAAAACTGCCAGGAAGAAAATGCTTTGTTTCTTTTTACTCACAATAGACCATATAAGACTGTATTCATTCCCAAAATTAAAGCCCCTAATTTCCTGCCGCAGGCAGCCTCAGCACAAGTATTAGTCTGGTCTTTTTATTTAGGAGACGTTCCTAACGTTGCTACCAACTCAAGTTCATGCACCTCCAGAAGATCACCAACCCTGTTGGTGCTGTTGCAGTTCTACACAGCAGGGCACTTCAGGGACTGCATCTTGACATCTTTAAAGGAGAGAGGGGATCGCTATTTTTCCAGATGGCCCAAAATTAGCCCCCAAAACTGAAAATACTGTGTGTTTGTGCCAGGTATTGAGATCAGTTCCAAATCAACCTGGAGGGTTTTAGACTGGTTTTGAACCAGTAGAGAGAAAGACAATCAATCACTCTAATTGCACAGCATGATACAGGTCCATTCACAGACCTCTGCTCATTCACTCTGTCATGAATATGAGGGGAATTTCTATTTATTATTACTATCCAGAAAAGAAGATGAGTTGCTCCCTGAACAGACTTAATTTCCAGGGGTGGGAAAGCTAAGGAACAGGGAGCTTTGCCTACCTATCAGTAAGTTCAACATACTTAAATCTGTCTTTAGGCAGGAGCTATGGGGAGAAAGAATGACAGAAAATTGAAAAAACATTTTTAAAAAACCCAGTTCCTCTTTGTAGGGCTCCCTCCTAGTACCTGTAAGGATGAGTTAGAAATGGGAGTCTTCATACTGCCTTCAAACTGTGCTTCTTGTGCAAATACAGCTGAGCATGCAAATGGAAACAAGAGTAACGACTGAATTGCTGGATCAGTTCTAATAAATTTGAATTAGTTTCTCTAATCATTGCTTATTCATAAAGACTTCCATTGTAGAAAAGAGACTGAAGAAGAGATTCACCTGTTAGAAACCACAAGTAGTTGCTTATGTGTGTAGAACAGTTTCTTCCAGTCCAGCCAATCACATCTAATTTTTGATCCAAAATCTTAGTGCTATTTGCATTCTCCAACCTATTTCAACCTCTATAGTTGACTCAAATCCACATCTTTAAAGACAGCAAGAGTTTGCATTATGAAAAAATATAGAAAAAAAATATAACAAAGTACACAAATATACAATTGTTTTGGTAAGTGATTTTCCCCTGAAAAATAGAGCAGACAAAATGCAAAACAGACCAGGATCATTTTCTCTCCCCAAGACTGCTGAAAAATGTCATTTTGGTCAACTTAAGAATTATCCACAGATTCACTTGTGATTTGCATTGGATTAAAGACTCTGATAGAAACGTAATTACATTTACATCACTGACAGAAGGTACAGCAGCCCTGCATTTTGCTCAATAGGTTGGTGTTCATCCAAGTTCAACTTTAATTTTTACCTAAATAGAGAAGATTTGAAAGTAGGTGTCCCACGTGTCAGAAAGAAAAAAGACTGAACTTTGGTTTCCCACATCCCCTGTGAGTGTTCTTAACAGAGAACTAGGAAGGAAAAGACACCATATCTACTGTATTCTTGCATCTTACTGCCAGTGCGGTTCAATAATGTTTGCCATGTATTACAGGAAAGTTCCACATACCATACCGCTTCCCGTAACAGCAGCAAAGTCTGGATTTCACCGCACATTGCGCTATCTTCAGAATGGAAGCCAAAAGTTTCTACATACGCAGTTCCAGCTTGCAGCAGCCCTGAAGTCATACGTGTGTAAAGGGACAGATGAGTCACTACAGTCCTTGAAGGGATTACTGGAACTGACTGAGCTATGTCAAAAACACCGGGTCCAGGTACAGATTTACCAGCATTTCCCGTGGCACCTGATTGTCATTCCCTGTAGCAGTTCCAAAAGTCCCAACCTGTGGCCCTGTGCAGAGCCTGGGAGAGTATGTTTCACCCCATCTGGTGTTATGCCTGTCCCACCCTGCAATGTAGACATGGCCCCCTCTTTGGTTTCAGCACAGAGATTTGTGTCCCCGTAAAATAACAGGTACAGATTTACCAGCATTTCCCGTGGCACCTGATTGTCATTCCCTGTAGCAGTTCCAAAAGTCCCAACCTGTGGCCCTGTGCAGAGCCTGGGAGAGTATGTTTCACCCCATCTGGTGTTATGCCTGTCCCACCCTGCAATGTAGACATGGCCCCCTCTTTGGTTTCAGCACAGAGATTCGTGTCCCCGTAAAATAGTATGACATAAGATGGAGAGGCCTGAGTGTCCCCATTGCCATCAGGGCTAAGGTAAGGATTTAGAGTATAATACCACAAGTGTTCAAAGAAATGAAACTGAGACCCTGTCAGGTAATGAAACTCAGAAAAATCCTCAGCACGTAAAAATTGCTTTCACGAACATCCAAGCCCACTAAATAAAATAAAAATCTGAAATGAAACAGGAGACTCCGGAATGACCTTGAGAGCTGCAATCTTCAATTCTGTCAGGCAGCTAGAGCAGCAAATCCCAGAAACATGATCTATATATAGAAACTGTCCCATCTGCAAAGACTGTCAGCAGGAGGGTCCCCAAAAGAGGCAACGTGAGTCTTTTTCTGTCAAACACCTTGCATTATTCTTACATATGAGCTAAAAGCCAAAGAAAACCATGTAGCATACTACAAGCAGGAAATGCTGCTAAAGGGATCTCCAGACACGATGAATCTTCCAAGAGGGCAGTAGGGCATCGTTACAGTGATATCAAAGCTGGACATATAGTAATCCTTAAGAAGTCAAAATCTTCATCTCCATTTAACTAAGGCGCTACACTGTTGCTTGTACTACTCTAACGAGTTTAGTTCTAGTTGTGTTGATGTGCACTTTTTGACCGGTACATACTTTGACTGCTACATCTCTTTTCTGCCTTTCCCCCTACAGCAACAATTTTTCTACCATCCAGAGTGACTGTTAGTGCCTTTACTTCTGTTGGGTAAATTTCTGTGCTGAACACACATAACTATTTTTTAACAGCTTAAGGACTTTTCACAGCCTTCAAGTAGGATTAAAATGCGACCCGTAATTTGCCTGTGATCTTCTGCAGACGTTCAAAGAGATGTGAAAAGAGTACAAACACACTGGAAGATCAGAACCAGGGCGTATACACTGTTTTGCTGATATAAATTTAGTACACAAAGCATAGGAGGATAGCTGAGATTCAGGCCTGGTAATGAAAACTTTTCAGTAAATGTCTAAACTTGAGGACTCTTGAGCTGTCCATTTAATACTTACTCAAGCATCTGTATTGTCCTAAAATTTGGCAACCAGACAGCATTTGGTGGCAAACACTTTCTCCCTTCCAACAAATACAGAGGTATTTAACTTAGCAGAGATGGTCCTAATGCTTGTTGTATTATCTGCACAAGTAGTGAAATCATTTCATAAAACCAGTATAAAGCAAAAATGACCCCTTGAGCTTACACTACGAGGAACACTCTGATGGTGGGTATCTCTGGGATTGATTTTCCTCATGATGAGGAAAATGATGGTTGATTTCATTTCAGAATTAAAGTATAGTAAAATTGCTGTAAGAGAATAACCCAATCCATCACTATTACATGTTCCAATGGTTTTAAAAGAGCATGGGCCTGATGCTGGTCTCATTTATACCAGGCATAATAACTAGGCTACAGTCTACTTCAACTGATAGGATTGTTTTGATGTTCTGTCAGTATGACTCCAGAGTGACACCATCGACTTGTGTAGGACCACCACTAATACACAGTTGTAACAAGATGAGACATGGCCATGGTAGATTTGTAAAAACAGTTTCATCCTGTGTGTGCATAATTCTGCATCTAAATCCACAGCATTCACTGTAAGAGTTCAAAAATATTATATATGTGTCCTTTAAAGGTAATACCTCTTTCATATCATGTTTTTGTAACATGAAGCTGCTTTACTTGCATTGGGGTATTATTCTTAATATACATGCGTGCAAAAATGTTAACAATTTCACACATCAGACCATGAATGAGTATTATCTCGAGTATATATTTATGAACAGCAGTATGGATTTCTAGAATGGACATATGAATTATAAAATCATAATACTGAACACAAAAAGCTCTTGCAGAGGGGAATAATTCCTATGTTTTTACTGTAGCTGCTTTTCTAACCGAAGTCACTTTCAAGATGACTGAAATAAGCACCAGATCTAGTTCATGGCACGAACACTTTTAATGGCACCAATTATCTAAAATTTTGGAAGTCATCAAAACTTTTGAAAATGGTAACACTTCACCTTTCTTTACTTTCTGTTATGTTAAAGAGACTTAACAGGCATTTCAGAAAGTGTCCTTACACAACACAGTGTCCCTGTCCATAGGTTGAGACACAGATATCAGTCTGGCTGGGTTAACTGTGATTATCCTCTCCCGGTTTCTGCTGTACAATACTTTTTCTTGACCAGGTATTCTGATGAGTCCCTTCAGTCTATTAACAGTATTGCTATACCATAAGAATCGAAAAACATTCCCACTTTTTCAGACCAAGGTCCATCCAGCTCACACTGTCTTCAAGTTTTCCATCATGGATAATCAGGGTAAAGCATAAGATTAAGACTTGTATAGAGTATATTCTCCCAGTTCCAGCAGCAAACAGTTGAGGGACTTTCTAAGCTGGATACCCCCGTTAGATTACTTCTTTAAAGACCTAAGGATGAACTTATTCTTTAGTTATGTATTATGGTTTTAGTATTAACATCATCATGATAATTGAAGTTCTTCTGTGAATTTTGACCTGAAGTCAAGAGATGACCTGAGAATCTAAGCTTTCATCAGACTAATTATATGATGCATTCACACAGCCTACCTTGAGTTTAACAAAGCCAGTCTCAGTTGTCTCCCTCTGTAGGCAATGGAAAGGGAAAAGCACCTCCAGAGACAGACTCAAAATAGTAAGTTTAGCTTCTATTCCAACTCCTGCTGTGGAATTAGCTTTTGTGGATTGCTTGGAGATAAATAGGAATGGTGTGCAAGAACCCCCTTCTGAAGAAACCTCTTTTCCATCATCCTCTCTCCCAAAAGACAAGAAAAACAAGAAGATAAACCCCCTTTTTTAAGAAATGTCTGATACTTTTCAAACCAGCTTCATAATTTTTTTCCTGATTGTATGGGGCTGACAATACAAGCTCTCATGATTTATTCTGCTTGTATACAATCTATCTCAGTCTTTACTTTCTCTCATTCTGATTTTTCTTCTTGTTGTGAATCCTCTCTCCCAAAAGACAAGAAAAACAAGAAGATAAACCCCCTTTTTTAAGAAATGTCTGATACTTTTCAAACCAGCTTCATAATTTTTTTCCTGATTGTATGGGGCTGACAATACAAGCTCTCATGATTTATTCTGCTTGTATACAATCTATCTCAGTCTTTACTTTCTCTCATTCTGATTTTTCTTCTTGTTGTGAATGACTGATAAAAGGTAAAGGTGTGCAGCAACTGCCTATAAATAAAATCCACCATTTTATCACCCCACTGTAAAGTACTCTGGGGTGCAGGATTGTATCATTCCAGGGCAATGGCCTTTATCGTGAATATTCCCCGAGCTTAAGGGTACTGGTTTATAGCCAACAGAACTCACCCTAAAACATGATACAAGGTATTATGTACAAAGCATGTTGTGCTAATATATTTAGGAACACATATTTTTCTTTGGTGGCATTTACTTACTGCTGTGCCAAAACTTTAAGTCAGAAATTAAGAGTCAGCTAAAAAGCTTATGAAAAGTAGCTTCATTTTCTAATGAAAAAGCTATGAAACACACTCTCCAGCAAACCTCACGAAAATCCTTTTTCTCAAAGACACACTACATATATAGAAAAGACATTAGAATACCCTATTGGGAAGCCTACCCTGTCAAACCCTCATCACCTGTGCAATAGTTTCTTGACATGATTCACTTGACACCTTAAACAGCTGCAAAAAATTGTGGCATTTCAGTCACTGCAAAAAAAAAAAAAATCATTTCATCTTAAAATGGGGAGAGGAAGGAGGAAAAGGTAACAAAAGAAATCATTATTACCCATTTTTCTGACGGGTCGTGGGTAAAGCAGCACACGGAGAGAGTGAGTTCACTTGTGAAACTAATGGGTGTACATAAAGTTGGCACATTTTTGTCTTTCCCATCAGTTCTGCCCTATGAAGTTCCAGAGAAGATAATGTGTCTTCTTCACGGATGGGTCTTGTCACAACGGCTTTCTGAGCCAAAGTACCATGCGGTGGGCAGATGAAGGGCACTGAGGGTGATCTGCCTCAGTGCAGATCAGGGAAGAATTACCAACTTCCCAGAAAATAGTTTTTGTTTCTTTCACTCTCCTGTCACAGTGTTTTTCAGCCCAGCCAACAATGATTTCACACCATCAGCGAAACATATCCTGCTTTTCTAAAGTATGTATCCCATCAGCCTACCTACAGTTATGAAATGCCATTCCCAACAGTCCTGAAAGATCATAAATCACAATTCTAATATTCTCACGTTCACATTTGACTAATGTTCTGTGCACTGAGATATTCTATGCTCATGAGTAGATGGCGTAGAACAGACTCTTCTCATGCTATTGTAAACCTGGAGTAGCTGAAATGTATTTACTGTAGTCAGCCCAAATTTACGCTCTAGTCAGCATGGCTGCATTCCTCTAGAATTAAACTAGAACTGCCTTATTATAAGAAAACACACTTATGCTGGAAAAGTACAATCTATCACCCAAGTGCTACAGGAGTGAGAACATTCCTGAGGAATGTTCCACACTAAACTGGATTCCCAACTTGATCCCTGAAGTAAGACCCACTTAAAACCACCAGTTTATTATGATTCATGTATTAACCAATTCGGCATTGTTTTTCATACACAACAGGATATCTCTCTTTCCCTATTTTACAAGACCCTTTGTTGAGAAAAGGTGTGGAATGAACTTCAACACCAAATTCTTTAAGCCCCCGGCACTTTATCTTTGGCATGGGATCGACAGTAAACAGAGAAAAGAAGTTGCTAAGAGATGAATTTCTCAGCTATTTAACTGCCAAATATTTGGTGCCCCAGGGCTAACTTCATACTACTGACAGGCTTCTTTTCCTCCGAAGCTACAGCTCTGTGGAACGTTTCTGTGTGATAAAATATGAATGCAGGTAAAATCTCGGCTGGCAAACCTCTGTGGAAAAAACGGTACTGGATCTGTAACACTGAGTTCTCCAGTTTTAACTCCGTGATTTTCACGTCTTCATCTTTGTTGTCAGTACCTTGTCATGTACATGTACGCCACTCCGTGTTCTAATAACACACTATTCCTGAAATTTTAGGCACTAAAACCCTAAAACTCTCACATCGTGAGAAAAACCTAAAACTCTCACATCCTGAGAAAAGAAAGTGGAACAGAAGATGACTTCTAGTAATACAAATTCAGCTAATTACTGTTATTTTTCTGGTACACAGTATCACTTATGAGTGATAAGAAGCCAAGAATTAATAGGTTTTTTAAGACCTCCGTACACCCTCCCATTCTGAGGCCAGTGGGAGCAAACAAAGCCAACACAGGGTCCTACAACTACACAGAAGTCCTACAACTTCTTTGAACTTTGTACAAAATTCCCTTCAAATAGCAATGGATTTGCTGGTCTCAGTTATCATTATCAGACCCCTTAGAAGTAGCCTATGGACCACTGTGGTCCATAAAACAGAGATTGAAGACCACTTATCTGAAATTATGGGTAATTTTTATTTGTTACTAGTTTCTCCAGCACCTAAATTATTTCTTGTGTTGAACGCTAGTGTCCAGTCTCTGGCCCAGAATACCAAAAAATGTGTTCAGAGCTGCAGTGAGCCAGCCAATCAATCCTGCAACTGCTAACAATTTTCTTTATCCTACAGGAAAAAAATCTAGTCCATCAGTATGGAAGAGTTCCTAGTTCCTCTAGTTGTCACTCGTAGAAGATGTGTAAACACATAGACCAGCTATGAAGAAAATTGGGTCCCATCTCTGCCACAAATGAGATCTTGGAAAACAGAAGACCACTGAGGAACATTCCTGGTTTGTTTTTCTTTCATTTCTTAAAAATATGTTTCTCCCTCCTTTACTTGACATTGCATTCACCCAAGCTATTCTATGGAAAGCCAGCTGGTGGTGTTTATTTCTTCTGTTCCCTTAATTATACATCGTATATGGGAATGTTCAGTTGTATCAAAGGTAAGAGGTTTCTTTTCTTTACCTTCCCAGAAAGCAAGCATCCTCCCTGTGTTAAGATAGAAAACAGTAAATCAAAACCAAACAAAATCTTTATGAAACTGGAAACAATTGTGTCGCATAGAGAATCCAGTAAAAGAGAAAACATGAACAGCAAGGTTTTCTTAAAATCTTCACTTACGTTGATACCATATTTTACATATTGAACATAACTTAAATGAAAGATTCCTACTGTACAGCTAGGAGGGCTTAAATAATTCTATAACAAAAATACTGAACTTCAACAAATTCTGATAAACATCCCAATTTTAACTGTAAAAGATGCGATTTTATAACATTTAAGAATAACAATGTATTTTAATGATTAATAGAACGTTTTCCTTTCCCTCCGTAATTTTCCTGTATTCACTTTTTAACTTTGTGTGTCAAACACTCAGCTTGTCAGATTATATGATAATAAATGGCATACAATAACTGCCCAGCACTCAAGTTTCATCAAAACTTGACTAACAGAACTAAAAACATCTAAACAAAGGAAACATCAAGGGACAGATCATAAGCAGAAGCTACTTGGCATAACCTTTGAAAACAATAGTGCACTACTAATTTATACCATATGAGAATCCACAGGAAGGGAGAAATAGTGGTGGGAATTAAAATATATAGGCAAGCATCAAAACTGATGTAAGGTTTTGTGTATCCTCATGGAATCCTTCAGAAAACGTGAGAAGGTGCTGCGCTTCCTCTCCATGTTTCCTCAGATTCGGTGCTTGGGTGAGATACCCATATAAATACATCAGTGTACCATCATTATAGACACAGATACAGTTTTTTAAGTCTTGACTATGCTGGGGCTTTATTAGTCAAATATGAAGTATTGAAGCCAACATGATATGAGAATACACAAAAACTCATTGAAATTGTTTTATATTTATACCAATAGTAAAACAGTAAAAGTGTTCTTAAGCTGCATTTGCCAATGGTATTTTCAGCAGCTAGTGCAATTCAGCAAGTTTGCCTGGGTTACCTGCGGGGTACCAGTTGGAAACATAACACAATAAGTGCATGTGAAAGTTTTCTGTAAGTATTTATGTCTATAAAATTAAAATTCAGATTTGTGTGGATCTCCCAGGAGCTGTGTTTCTAGTTATTTTGTTTGTCCATGTCCTTTAGCAATAATCAACAGCTCTTGGATGCATTTCACAGCAGTATGGGAGCACTTTCTACAGGCTTTCCTTTCAGCGGGGAGGTGGCTACACCAGCTCACTGTGATAAAGAATCCCTTCTCCCCTTCTCATGAACTAGTCTACATGTTGCTTATTTCTAGTGTTCATCTCCTGAAGCTTTATTTCCATCAGTGATACCGAGAACAGCACAGACAATGCTATTGGCTGTATTTGTACTCTAATACAAAATTTTCCGTCTTAAGATTTCACTTGGGATTTAAGGGGCCAACCATCTTACTAAGAGTTAATGCCATTTGCGAGTCCAGTTCCTGCAGGTTGAGATTTATGGAAGAATCAAGCCACTAAAAAATATCGATTTAAGAAACCAAACACAAAGACTTTTGTGCTCTTCTAGATCAACAAATGCAAAAAATAAAAATATCATTTAGGTAAGAAGAGAGCAGAATTTTTAATTACATAGGGGTTGCCAGAAATAAACCCCAAAGCTATCATCCTTATTCACATATTTGCATCCTACTACTGGAAGAATTGTATGTTAGCTCTCCCTCCAGCATTTTGTCTAACAAAATTTTAAATGGCTGTGGACAGTTGTCCAGAAAATAAAGCAGTAAAGTAAAATTGAGGGGGGGTGGAGGGTAAATCTCTGTTCAGAAGGTCTCAAGATTCTGCTGATGCAAAGACCTTTCTATCTATTGGTAACGAGCCTAAGCTTGTTGAATGCCCTCAGAACCTGTTGGCCAAATGCTCACGTGGTCTTAGGAAATTTGTGCTGTTCTTGTGATAAGGAGAGGGTTTCAAAATAAACCAGAGGAAGATAACTGTCAGGATCTCTATTTTACATCATTTCAAAGTTTATATAATGTAGAATTTAGAATTTTCTCTTAACTTCCCAAAATGTCCTTAATTCACAACCTTGCAGTCACAGTTGTCAGTGGAACAATTGTGGAATCTTCTTCACAAACTTGAATGCGTACTTTCCTAAATATTTATTTCCACAATGGTAACACCTTCAAGATTGCGTAATTATCTATATTATGCTGAGATGTATAAGCTAACCAGAGCACTAGCCTCAAACAAAAGATCTTGTAGGTTCTATTTTTGGTTTCACAACTTTATCAAGTTTTTAGACTTGTTAGAGCTAAATACAGTTGAAAGACCATGGTAGAGATTTACCCAGAGTTCCCACTTAAGAACTTAACCCTCAGGACAGATGTCTATCTCTCTGTATATCTCAGTTTCCCTGTGGAAGTAGGATAGCAACACAGACCTCACAAGTGCTTTGTAAAGGGTAAGCATTAGAGGCTGCGAGACACGCACATATCATGATAAGAATGATATCAATATTGAGAAAAGTGTTGTTTACCTAAATCTTTTTAAGGGCAATTACAAAGCCATTGAGTAGTGCACACACTTTAGCATAACAGTGAAGTGTTAGTTCAGAAAATAAAATTGGAGATGCCCCAGCCATTTTTTAAAAGTCCATTCATTTTTTAATTCAAGCATTTTGATTATCTCTCATCAGGTATTTCAGCTTTTCCTATTTCCTGGCCGGCATAATGACTGCATTACTTTTTCTTTTGCTTCCTCCATTCTCAGAGAAAGTCCTAATGCCTTTAATCAGTTTGACCAGAGTTAAGTCAGACTTTTGCTGCTGCTCACTGAGTATTCAGTGTGTTAATGTTTATATCAGCAGTTTTTTATAAAGAACTGCAAGGGGACACAAACTTTTCTGTGCCATTGTGGTGAAGATAGCCTACATAAACCTGGCCCTTGTTACGTAATGCTATTAATATTTTTGGTAAGCTCGTTCCCCAAAGCTGCAACTAAACTCACTTTCAAAATCTGAAGGATACGCTACAGGGCAGAATGTCTGACAACCCTGTTTCCATTCAACTTGACTTGTGGTTGTTGTGGTTTAACCTCAGTCGCCAACTGAGCCCCGCCCAGCCGCTCGCTCACTCCCCCCCACCCGGTGAGATGGGGAAGAGAATTGGAAGAGCACAAGTGAGAAAAACTCATGGGTTGAGATAAAAACAGTTTAATTATTGAAATAAAATTGTAATAATAATAATAATAATATGATAATAATAA
>NW_008794625.1:2349729-2377348 GCF_000699145.1 Aptenodytes forsteri | reverse complement strand
TCCTAAATCCAAAACACAGCACTGTACCAGCTACTAGGAAGGAAATTAACTCTATCCCTGCCGAAAAGGACAGTGGGCTGTCCTGGCTGTGCCCCCTCCCAGCTTCTTGTGCACCTCCAGCCTTCTCACTGGTAGAGCATGGGAAGCTGGAAAGTCCTTGACTCAGCAACAACTAAAACATCGGTGTGTTATCAACTTTGTTCTCATCCTAAATCCAAAACACAGCACTGTACCAGCTACTAGGAAGGAAATTAACTCTATCCCTGCCGAAACCAGGACAGTGGTGTATCCTTCAGTCTAACTTGCAGCAAAGATGCCAACTGCAACAGGCCATTGGAAGCTAGTTAAGTTCTTGCTCACCTGACCAACATTCTTCATCCTCTTCTGTAAGTTTCTTTCAAGTACTGGACTCCATCAGTAGGCAGACGGCTGAGCTGATTTAACCTTTGGCAAATAAAAAAATGCAAACTACATGTCACAAACGTTAGTCTTTTACATAAAATCTATCTTGGTCTCTCCTCTGCTGCAGTTCAGTTTTGCTCCTATCTTCTTCAGGGCCAACCTTCTTAATAAGAACATAAGATCCCCCTGGCCTTCATCCTTCAACTGCAGTTTACTCAAACCTCAGGGGAATGAAACAAAAGCTTCCGAGGCTCCTTCTTCCACAGCAATAATTATCCTTCTTCTGGTCCTTCACAAACCATTTCTTAAAATTTACAAACTTCACATCATGATGAATCTTATTTTCTTTCAAAATTACAGGTGTAGCAAGCATCTGTCTTAAAGAGCTTTACTTTTAACTTCTACTATTATTATAACTAGACTAACAGACCAAGTAGCAGGTTAAAAATTGGTCTCTCTTTGACTTAGGAAGTACTAATATGAACTGTGCAATATAGGATTTTTTGCCTAATGACTACTTTGCCTCTGCTTTCTTTGTAAAATTTCAAATCTTTATAATTGCATTAGGAGATAAACATCATAGATATGTCCAAAAATAAAGGAAAAACCCTGTAATGCTGGAATTTAAGTGATGGAAAACAGAGTTTATCTTAAAGTTCTCAGGTCTCTGGATTTAAAGCTTATAAAAATGTGGGGTTTTTTCCATTTTCCATTGCAATTTATCAGTTAGAATTGTCTCAAGTGTTTTCAGATTGAGTTAACTGGAAAGCAAAAATATACAATAGATGAAAGTGATTGAAATCAAAACCACCAGAGATCTTCCTATGCTGCAAGCAAAAGTGTTACAAAACAGCAGAGGGCAATCGCTCGCAAATTCCGCTGAAGACCCCTGAACACTTCAGCCACAACAATACAACTAGGCAGAAGAGTTCAACTTTAGTTTTCTCTGCCAGTGTCCACTCACTGTATGAGATACTCAGTAAATATGAAGTGCTCAAGAGTCAAGCTGGATGAAGGAGCTGCAGCTGTCAGACACGTTTCACACAATCCCTGGAAGACAAGGTGAATCGTGGCTGGCGGAGATCAGCAGGAAAAGACTGGATTATAGGCCATTTCCTCTCAGACCAAGATGAATACCCGCCTCTGGCATTCGGTCTGGCTGAAACTCTGATGCTTGCAATTAATTAAACTAATTTGTTCACAGTAAGCCTCCAGCCCTGCACCAGCGAAGTGCAGAGGAAGTAGGAGACACAGGGAGATGCCTTCTGTTTTCACACTACGTGGGTCAGGTGAGACATTCCTTTTTAATGACAGAACCTAAGTTTCTTTTCTTTTTTTCCCCTTTCTTGTGAAAGATGCTTTCTTTTTTTTTTCCCCTTTCTTGTGAAAGATGCTTCTTTTCCTAACATATCCTAGGAAAACCTCTCTAATTCAAAGGACTATTTCGCTCTTTCTTCAGAGCATCTTCTCAGGAAGGAGAAAAACGTAAGAGACTACGTGCAAATGTAGCTTCAGTAAATAAGGATAACTCAATAAATGAAAATCAGAGTTCACTTAGAACCAGTACCAAGATGGAGTATGAATGCTCAAAACCAGCAGGGAAGATACCAGTTGAATGAAAGAAAGAAATCAGCTAGCAAGTGCCCACAGATGGCACTCAAGAATAATTTTTTCAGACCCTACGACTGTGTATTCAATAACACTAGCAATTATTTGTTGCGGACCATAACATACGAGTCAGTTCATGGCATTTTTTCAGGGCAGTCTTAGCAAAGAGGTGGACTGCACAGATGACTTGTTGCATTTATCACATAGCACAAAAGTCAAATAATACTTACAAAAAGTTTCCAATAATTTATATATATATATCAAAACCAGCAGGGAAGATACCAGTTGAATGAAAGAAAGAAATCAGCTAGCAAGTGCCCACAGATGGCACTCAAGAATAATTTTTTCAGACCCTACGACTGTGTATTCAATAACACTAGCAATTATTTGTTGCGGACCATAACATATGAGTCAGTTCATGGCATTTTTTCAGGGCAGTCTTAGCAAAGAGGTGGACTGCACAGATGACTTGTTGCATTTATCACATAGCACAAAAGTCAAATAATACTTACAAAAAGTTTCCAATAATTTAAAATATATATATATATACACACACACATAAAAATCAAAGCTGGGAATCTTGGATAGATTGAAGAAAGAACTATAGTTATCATGTAAGTCATTCAGCAATGTCAAGATCACTCACTCCTGCTGTCAGCTTTGACAAAACTCACACTACAGGTTAAGACCAGGCAATTTATCAGAGAGGTGCCTATCAGAAAATCATTATGATGGGATCAGAAATTTCTCTGCAAACCATCATTATCGCTTAGTGCATCAGTCAGCAACTTGAATACTGTCTGAAGTGCCAAACACTCCGATAACGTGGTATGGCAGGGTCTTCAACTAGCAGGCCATGGGGGCAGCTCTGAGTCATCGACCGCTTCCCTCTGGTCCCCAAATAGTTGTGTACCTTTACATTCCCAAGCACTCAGAAGAACCATTGCTCATAGCAGATATACTGTATCGTTGACGTCAGTTTGATACAACAACATAGAAAATGGAAATAGGAGCTAAAATAATCAGGTTCAACATTTATATGCATAGTTAGAAACAAATCGCAAGAATGAATGTTCAGTCCCATATTCTTCTGTTGTGGCATTAATCAGTGAATGGATGGCAGTTATTAAGAAATTGCTTCTGCCCATCACTCACTGCTGCTGCTTTTGAAGAAAGATTTGAACTTCTTCTTTTCTGGCAACACTTGTAGACTCTGTCATGCCAATAATTGCTCCTACTGTTTGCTTAGACATTTGACATGGCAATTCCTGCTGTTGACCAGATACAAAGAGATTTAAGTGTTAATTACCAGAGTGGATGCAGGTAAAAGCCACCCTGCAGCAAAGGCTGCTGTGTTACTGTACTCAGATTATTTCAAATAACAGGAATTCACAACGCTTTACCTAAAGATAATTAAGAAAGTCACAGAACACTGGAAAAAAATGTTTACATGAGGGACCACAGATAAACAGCTTTGAATAAAGGAGTGGATAATCTTTACAGACAGATTACACATGGGATACAAGCACACACACTTCATCCTTTGATTGGAAAAAGAGATAAGATGTATTTTAAAAGGAACAAATGCGATCGAGTTCACCTATCCAATTTTCTGTATATAAATTTCTCATACTAGGTAAAGAAGAGGATAAAAACAGTTGTCTTCATTTTTACAGACGGAGAAACAGGAGCCAATATGACTTGCCAAGTAACACACAAGGTCTCAAGAGAGCCTGGAACAAAAATCAGTGGGACTTTCTGGTCTTCTTCAAATTAATAGGAATCTCATGGACTTAAACAGGTCCAGAGTTTCCCCTAGAACATCTGAATCTCATATTCAGGACACTATGATTTTGTAACATGCCACAAGATAATCTTCCAGTGAGCTGCTAGCCATATGTAACCAACCATGCAAAGAAGATTAAGAATTGGATTAATACTCGAGTTTTAATCATACAAGCAGTCACTACTGTCATGTAACGGCAGCAACACAAAGGGTGAGAGGGAGCTCGGCTGTAACTGGCAAACAGAAAGCGAACACTGTCTTTCTTATTCGTAAGTAGATTAGTAAAAACTAAACCACTTAAACATCCAGAGCCTGCTTTATGAGCTCAGGCTTTTATTTACATAAATGCTAGATGCTTGCTGGTATGAATTCTTTTTGTTTGGGTTATTTAAATTCGAGGATCTCTAGCATGAAGGGCAAACCACCAGGACAGATGCATTCTGAGGCTCTGCTTTTGAACCCATATATGACCTACTGATTGGGGATTCGCTGAACGCTTAGGTAAATCTGACAAAACTAAAGCTGTAAGAGAGACGTACCAAACAGTTCAGTGTCACATGTTATTGATGGTCTCTGTCATATAAAAAGCTCACAGTAAAACGTTGCTTCAGTCCATTCAATAAAACGATGGAATCTGAGGTATTCTATAAAGGAATTAGACCTTTCATTCAACAAAAAGGACTTTAATTTTAAAGTCAGTTTAACACAGAATAGTATCAGCCTTAATATTGGTTGCAGTGAAAAATATTAGGTCCTAATCGAAGGGGTTTAGAATTGCCTTTTACATACGTACAGAAAAGGTTATAACTTGGCCACTTCAAATATTCCCCTCACGAGAAACAAAACCAGGGACCTCCCTTTCAGGGAACGTCAGTATACTTGACCTGAACCTGCGGGTTAGTGCTTCTGAGGATGGGAGACGGAGCAATAGTACAT
Organism: Aptenodytes forsteri; assembly: GCF_000699145.1. Classification (NCBI taxonomy): domain Eukaryota; kingdom Metazoa; phylum Chordata; class Aves; order Sphenisciformes; family Spheniscidae; genus Aptenodytes; species Aptenodytes forsteri. Next base: position 2,372,616 of record NW_008794625.1, on the reverse strand, counting down.
TCCTTACTAACCTGTGAGAAAAGGGGTGAAACAAGAAATAGCTCATAACCAGAAAGGAGAATCGGCTCTATTTCTGTAGGTGATGTCAAAGAAAGGAAGAAAAACATACTTTATCAACATTTTCACCGGAGAAGAGAAATATTTCTCTCCATTAAATGGAAGTGATGATAAGCTGTCTCATGGAAGGTGTTTGGGCAATCACATTCACACAGAGCAACGGTAAAGAGCCTAGAAGACCTGGGGAAATAAAAAAGCGACAATCCCTGTCCCGGTCCCCGTCCCCCCCAGTCCTTCAACTGCTTTTACAGCTTCCTGTGTCATCACTGCCCGGACACAGCCACACAAGCGAGCAGAAGAAAGAATGGGAGCTGGAACACTTTGTTCTGGGAGTTGAAAAAAACCCTTGGTGGTCGTGGATGCCTCAGCCTCTAGATTCAGCCTAAATCCAGACTAAATATCCTAGGATGCACTAACGTTGCTACCTCAAGTGAGATGTGACATGTAGCTGTAAAGAATGAGGAATCCTAACTCCAGCAGTGGGAGGCGAAAGTATTTTAGTTTTATTTCCAGCTCCCTGATTTCATTTTCTCTTTCAAAGATTTTTAGCATAAAAGAAAGTCCATGTTCCTGCCAAAAGCCACTTCTAGTAGGAAAGTTTCAGCCATTCATGGACATCCTATAGAGCAAATTCTGCACACCTCTTTTCTGTTCTTCCAAAGCCACAGTAATTAATTTCTATAAATTTTCAAGGATTGAGTTTATAAGTTTATGAATTTTGATTTTTACCCCATCATATTATCATGTACCTCTTTTCATGTCCTATAATCCAGCCATTTCAGATGTGAAATGCTCATCATGCTTTATGTAGCAGCAACGGACAGGAAAGTGTATCTTCCTTTACTGAAAAATAATTTTGGAGTTAATTTTATCCCAACTTCCCCTCACACAAACACAATGCAAAGTGGAAGCGAACCGCAGACGCCAAGGCAGAACTTTGGCCCTCTGCATTCAGAAACTGAAAGAGCGTTAAAACAATTTTTACAAATGTGTATTGCCTGTAAATAAGAATGATGTGTTAGGAATTGGTGATGATGATTCTCATTAGTGGTAAAGGTACAAGGATCAAAACCAGATGTCATCCTTATGCAGGAATTAAAATGAATGATCATGCATAACAAAGATTCATACATGATTTTATTGAGCTTGACTCACGAGCATATGGTGGTCACTTTTACAATGAACTGAACCTAAACTCCTTCAGAATAAAAAAAGAAAAACTGTAAAAAAAGAGAACTTAGTGATGGAAGGAGTACAGATTCTGCTCTAACAAATGGGAAATGACACAAAAAGTTGCTTTCTTACAAAAAGACTGCAGGCAAACCTTTATATGTTCTATTTTTTTAAAAATACCCAATTGTTACTCAAAAACCCCACTATGTCACTATTTTGACTGCCCAATTGACTTTTTCTTTTTTTGCATCCACATTCTCTGATTCTTTAGAGGTGACAAGGGAAACACTAAATTATTCATAAATCCATTAGAAAATGTCAGTAATCAGGTGAAATAAAAAAAATATTTGGAGACATTAATGTTAGTTTTTCCAAATCACTGTTTCATATTATTTAAAGACACTTCAGAGAAATAATTAAATCCTCAGTACTTTTCTGTGAGAAAACAAAGTCTTTAAAAATATAGCCATTAAATAATTACCTATACTTAACAGATACAATAAATCAACTTAATGAAACACTAGGCATGAAGCTTAGGCCTCAATCCATGCAGTATCCATTAACTTGGTGCAGAAGACTAGGTCCGCAACTGACAATGGAAATACTCTCCTGTGTTTAGTTACTCAGACTGGGAGGTATTTGTTAGGTCAAGCTCTGCCGATAATTTCATGCCATAAACACATTTTCAATGATATGTTACTTCTGTCAAAATTAACTGTTATCGAAGATGAGGAGTAAGAGTAAAGTAGATTTAGGAGAAAAAGAATTCATCCTTGAGATGGGGCAGGATTAGAGAGGTGTTCTAATTTTTCATTCACCATGTTGGCACTCCCATTTCCAGAGGCCAACTGTAGCCTGACCAAAGGCACACAGAGGCTCCCACGATCTTAGTCAGTCGTTTTAAACCAGGGTTCAGACAAGCACCTATAAATACACAGGGGGGAAAAAAAAGAAAGAGCAGTCACCTCCTTTTCACTTAATTAGGTCATGATTATTCAGCCTTCACGCAAGAAAAATCTTATTGCAGCAAAAAGAGTTTTCCTGCTATTAACCTCCTCCATTCCTTCCTAGTCGTGCATTCAAGTTGTGTGTAAATTGATTGTATTCCTCAATGTCACAAGCTATCACAGAGACAGGAAAGTTGGCAGGATTAAAAGATGTCTGTGATTAAACTATCTAGAAGAATAATTTATAAGACATACTTTATACTACATCAGCCTTCATACTTAGAAGAGGAATGCCTGCCACTCTATGCCTAAGGTTAGGAAATCAGAGTATTGAATGCTTGCCCATTATACAGGTTTATGCTTTTTGTGAGGCGTCAGAAGATAAACCAGATAGATCACTGGTCTAATGAAACAAAACAGCTTGTATTTTCTTTTAGGAATGGGTCAAAAATAATTTTGCTTTTTAACCTACTATTTCAGAGTTGAAAAGGCAGCTCTCATTTCCCTTTACAGCTAGTTCTATAAATTCTGCTCTTAGCTTTTTGGATTCAAAATGAGAAATACTTCCAAGCAGTGTTTTCACACTGACCCAATTTTCAAACACTTTGGGGGGGGCGGGGGGGGAGCTGTGCTAATCTAACCTTAGAAATGAACAAAGGAGCTTTGCAACTGGTCACTTCCAGCAGAAAAGTAACCTTGGCAATTTTGAAAACAAGGGATTATCAGAGAGCATGCTGGAAGTCTGTCTATGAAGACAGTCTGAAACAAAACTTTTTATATTACCACATTTTTTAAGATGATTCAAAAGCCCACTAAAGTCAATAGAAAGATTCACATCGATTTTAGGAGGCTTTGAATCATGCCTAAAATTGCTTTTTCATTACACTTTCATCCGACACAGAAAAAACAAATCTTACAGATCAATATACTTCTATAAACACAGCAGTACAAGTACGGATTATAAAAAGTTATAACACGGATAACCAGGATATGTACACATAAGCAACAAAAAATATTATTTCTTCCTGGGGTTAATTATCTTTGCACAGTTCAAAAAGGTAATCACCTTAAATTATATTGGTCCTGTTAATGCTTTCTTGAGTAATTCTGACATTTTAAGGTAGGGAATTTATGGATAGCAATCAATGTATGAAATAGTTGTGGCAAAATTAAATCTACTCAACATTTTCCAATCCCTCCAAAACGCAACATTTTGCACTTCATTTATTACATGAATAAATATTCTGTCAAAATTGAGAATAAGATGTTTTCCCTATTATCTCTGCAAAAGTTCTGCATTTCTGTATAGAACTATTTGCAAATAGAAATGATCTGTCCTTGGGCTTCAATAAGCTTTTAGTGGTATTTGTCACATGCCGCCGGTCGGATGAGTTTGGATTAAGCTACCTGTGGGCTGAGTTCTCTCAAATTGATCGCAAAGACAAGCAGACGCACCTTTATGCATTTTTTCTGAGGGGAAGGCTATACGTAGACGCTTCTTGTGACCTACAAACTAGACACCTTTGTCTGTGTCAGTTTTTTTCATACTTCTGTTTCTTTAAACGTTAAAGTTATTTGTTGAAAATGGAATACTGCCCTAATGGGGGACAATAAACAAACTCGGGGATCTAAATGCAAAATATCAGTGGGAAAGGCGAGCAGGCGTCCAGACCATTTTGAAAATAGAGGCTACTTTTAATTTGCAAGTGTAACATCCTTAGGAATTTCAGCAATCCATTGGGTCAAAGCAGTGCATTTCACCTCCTTTATAAGTGCTCAAATAGCTGTCCGTCTTCTTGCACACCCTCTTCCAGTTTAACAGCATCCTCTGGTGCTTACCTTTTCTACCAAACTGTGGCTCTGCCTACAGGACAAATATCAAACTGCCATCTCAGATCATCCAAGAAAGAAACCATTGGAAGGAAGTTCTGATGCCCTTGAACTACTGAAATAGTGTAGAAATAAACACTACCCAAATTGCAGCTATTACATGAAAACCTGTTATAAGAAATTGTCCTCTTAAACCAAGACTCGGTACGTCTTGATTCTTGGGGTACAAGAGCTATTCTGAAAAGTAATCAAAATCATAGTACACAAAATGAAGTGTAGAAAATCACAACAAGCTGAACTGGAGAAACATTAATAAAATATCACTTTGTTAACAATCATGTCATGCAGAGCTTTGATCATCATACTGCAGTGGCCTTTTTCTAACAGTTCCTTCATTAACATCAACGTTATTGCAGAAGGAAGAAAGAGCTTTGTTTACACTGACTTTTAAACTGGCATTTGAAGAGTGTTTAAATTTGATTTTTAAAAATTATTTTTGACAGCCTCAGTAGGTACACATGGATTCTCAAACAATGTCTAAAACCCACATCTAAAATCCAGAAACAATTTCCCAAAACCAGTTTCAGTACGGCAGAGCCGAAACTCTTAACAAGAGTCCACAAAGTAGTAGCCAGAGTTAGCCATACATTTTACTTAATTGACCATACGATGACCCAGTCTGGTCTTTTCCACAATGATTGGTCAAGTATATTCACAATCATTTCAGCTGGCACTTAGGTGAATGTTTCCTTAACTTGATATGAATCCACATGGAAAGACAAAATGTCTTACCCTGGCAAACTATAGTGTTGGGTATCACGAGAATTTGTTATTCCTAAGACAAATTTTTGTACTTTACTCATCTTGAGAACACTGGGATAAAGAAGCTCTGAAGTGTTTATCATTCAGGTAACATGTATTTCATCCCATCTTAGTCATCCAGAGGTAAGCTCAAGTGTGACAAAGAGAACAGCTGATGTAATTTGTTGTATGTCGTGATGATAACATTTTAGTACATTTTTGTAAGGACACACCATTAGTTTAGATGCTGATTGGTGGAGGAATAAATGGAATCAGTTTGTAGATGAAACACTGGCACAGGTTGCCCAGAGAGGTGGTGGATGCCCCATCCCTGGAAACATTCCAGGTCAGGTTGGACGGGGCTCTGAGCAACCTGATCTGGCTGAAGATGTCCCTGCCCACGGCAGGGCGGTTGGACTAGATGGCCTTCAGAGGTCCCCTCCAACCCAAACTATTCTATGATTCTATGTCTCTGCTCCTATCATGCAAGAAGACTCTTGATGGGACTGTAAACATCACAGATCCCCACGTGCTCTAAGCCTCTAACCTACATTTGGGAGATTCTCTTTCTGAGAACCCCCCCTCAGATAAGCTTCCAAAGGGGAAACTCCAAGGTTTTGACACTATCAGACCAAGTCCAGCTTCAGCAATGCTGTTTCTTCTGCAATTCCCACAATACTTCAAAATGAATTTAGAAATTCACCCTGTGGGAGCTCTCAGTGTTCAAGTATTCAAAGTGCCACAAAACAGCATGCTCAAAAGAAATGAAAGACAATGCTTAAAGTCAATAATATAGAACGGTAAAACAAAACCTACATCCGCACATATAACCAGCAAGTTCCCGCCCCAGAGAGCACGGAAAATTTTAACTAGCACCAGGCAACACGAGTTCATTACCATCTGTTTGGCCTTTGGTTTTGTTTCAAGGCCCAGCCACACCATTCTCATGTACACCGCCCTGATCCGGTCAGCAATGGTCTGCAGCATCGCACAGCGCTTTCCAGGGCTTCACAGTGACCCATTCCAAACCCCTCACACACAAACACAGGTCACCACATCCAGTAATGTCATTACTCACCATGCTCTGGAAAGAAATAAAGCCTCAATTATTTCTGTATAACTCAAAAAAGCAGTTACCTTTAACTACACAGATCTCAGGGATGCCTTTTTGAGCAGATCTGGTGTTTTAAAGTAGGAAATTTATGGATAGCAATTAACGCTGTACGAAATAGTTGCGGCAAAATTTAGCCCTTTCCTATATGCTAAATAATCATATGAAAGGGATAGTGGGGAAGTGAGTCACATAACCATTCTTTCAAAGAATAGCTGCCTTCTCTTCCCCCCCCCCCAGCATCTTGTTATTCTCTAACCACTCTCTCCCTCTGCCTGATGCAGTTTCCTAAGAACGGTATTGTATCTGCTTCTGGAAAAGCCTACTAAAAGAAATGAGGGGTTTCTCAGGTATTTGTTGTAAAAATTGCTCCCATAAATGCATTTTTCTATATATATATATATATTTATTTTTGCTACCTTTAAAAATGCAAGATAGAACCAGCACAAGCTCTTGTGACTCCTTCCCATTAAAATCTTTTACTTGGTAAATTAATGGTGAAGACCTCTTAGCAAACCTCTTTCTTATAGCTAAACCATGAGGCTGGTATACAGGAAATTTTTCTTAAACAGGTCTATATTTGGACTATGCTTGTATTTAAGCAGATTAAACTGCATATAAAAGTAAGGAGATAAATGTTGAGACTGAGAAGAAAGAAAAAAGGAAAAGAATTAAAAAACAGAGTAAACAGTAGTAATTGCACATGTGTTCAGAAATTCTTGCTGTAAGGATGAACGATAACGTTGACTGTGAAAAATGAAGAATCATAACTGCAGTAACTGAGCAGGTGTTGCAAAGTTAATTAGGAAATCTCCTAAATGTTTCCATAAAAATGCAATAGCCCACTGTATGTACGAAGACAAAGTTGTATTTCAAAGAGAGCTGTAATTTTGCCATGCAATTATTGGACAGCACTGCAGTCTTCTCGGACCAGTTTTCAGACCCTAGGTTATAATGACCAGCAAGAGTGAGGAGTTCCTTCTCCACTGTATTTAAGAGATTTCACATAAGATAGCCAAAGGAAATTAGAAAGCATGGTATTTCCATGAAAAACACTTTTCAATTTCCTTTGTAGCCAAATAATGTTACAGCCGTATTCACAGTCTTACAAAGTTATTACCTAGACTAAGTAAAATGAACACAGTATTAGAACTTAATTGGAAGTAGAAAATTGGAAAGTTCCACACAGCGGTTGCTGAATAAGTAGAAATACATAGAATGAAGGGCACAGCTGTTTTCTGAAAGCCTTTGTAATGACAGACAGTGCTTGTAAAGTACATGGAATATTCACTGTTCTCAGAACAAGGGGAGACCAGTGCCGTGTACGCTTGACAATCCTACCTAAAATGCAACAGAGCCATTAGCATCTGTTCACAATAACAGAATTAAGTAAAGAAGCTTTCCTTAGGCCTTGCTAAAGCAGAGTTCCAACAAAGGACTATTTATATGATTTGATTTAAGCCAACCAGTAAAAACAAGGGTTAAAAGATGTTCTTTATCTAAATTTAAGATGAAGGTTTAAGTACTTTTTGATTGCTGGAGTTGCTTTTTAGGGTATTGACATGCCTCATTTTAGCCAGGTTTTAAAAAAATCATAAACCTTGTTTCTGTGTGTTCTGCTTCATACTTTATTGCAGTTGTATACCAGGATCCCCCTGTGTGCAATGCATGCTGCATTCCATATTCGGCACAGAAAGTAAGCACAACAAAAGGAAACTAAAGTCTGGCTTGTTTGGTTATATGAGGCTTTGAATGAAAGTAGGTAAAAGAAGAGGAGAAGAGAACAGTAAGAATCAAGAACTACTTAAGCTATACATTGATGTGGACTAAGATGTGAATTTAGGCAAGACTCTGTAAGGTTTAAAAGAACTTTAGGGCTATTATGTTGGCTATGGCAGAAGCCCTCCACCTTTCATTAAAGTCACAGAACCAGAAAGACTTTTGAGTTTTGAAAGTGAAACTTAGTTGAACATAAGTTAGAAGAAACTTTCTAGAGGAAAAAAACCAAGAGGTTTGAAAAGGATCTACTCCTGGATTAATATGTCCCTTTCCTCTTGACTTGTTTTCTAGTCCGGTAACTTCTAGTAATTTTCTGGGTGACAATAGACTCTGCACAACCCACACTAAAACCCTCTAAATCCAAGACCATCAGAACTGTGGGACTATTTCATCGCTGTTCTTAGCAAAGCCCTGGTCTTCCTGTTGGCCATTTTCCTCACTCCTCCACAGCTCCCGGGAAAAACAATCTCCCTCTCCCTCCAGAGGAGTCCACTCGATCCAGTTTACAGCAACCAGCACAAGGCAAATAGCCAGCCTAGCCTTTACTGCTCGTCTACAGCCCAGCAAGGGAACATAACACAGCCGACTCTCACACGTGCACGGAACTTCAAGAAAATACAAATACAGAAAGAGTTCACTGGAGTGAACATGTAGTATAACATAGCCCAAAGGCCTCCCTCTTTATATAGGAATGTTTGATGAAATGGAGGTCATGATATACTTTTAGAGATAGAACTTCCTGACACAGAGTCTGTGTTAGTGGCAAACTTAATACATCTGACGACTCAGGAAATACTCTCCAGTCCCATATATAAGAAACCATGCTGGCAATTTTCAAAGCTAGCTACAAAGCCTGGGTACCCTGTCCACACTTCCCAGAATCACAGAATAGTTGAGTTGGGAGGGGACGTCCAGAAATCATCTAGTACAACCCTCCTGCTCAAGCAGGGTCAGTTGCAGCAAGTTTCTCAGCACCTTGTCCAGTCGTGTTTTGAATATCTCCAAGGATGGAGACCCCACGACCTCTCTGGGCAACCTGCCCCATGTTCAACAACCATCGCAGTAAAAATGTGGCTTTTTTCTGTTCAGACAGAATCTCCTGTGTTTCAGTTTGTGCCCATTGCCTCTTGTCGCTGGGCACCACTGAGAATAGTTTAGCTCCATTTTCTATACATCCTTCCATCAGATATCTATAAAAAATGATGAGATTCCCTCCTGAGCCTTCTCTTTTCCGGGCTAAACCATGCCAGCTATCTCAGCTTCTTCTCATACGAGAGTTTTTCTAGTCCCTTGGATTTACAAAAGGACATCTGTAAAAAGAGAAAAAAAAAAAGAATCTGGTTTAGAGACTATTCATTTTAGTGTGATGCAAGTTAAAACGTTTTGCGCTTTTCATCACAAGAACAGCTGTACAATATTTGCTGCCTCACTTTCTTCAGTGCTCCAATTAAAGATTGCATAGATCCTGGGCTGGAATGTGTGGAAATGGGAGATGTTAAGGATATAAAAGATTACCAATCCCCTTTAATTTATGCTTTCAAATGCTTAACACAGAGCTATAATTGCAATTTTAATCACATGTGTTCTGTGTGCACATTGAATACAGAGGTCTTCGTGTGTCAACTAGCACCCAGTAAAGCTGCAGGGATTTTTACCACTTTAATGTATTCATGTTAACATGTAAAAAGATCCATTTTAAAGGCTCTGAAAAAAATAGTAAGTGACAGTTTCAACTATAACTGTCAAAAACAAGTGGATATAAAATTCCAGCTTGCCACTAATGGCAGGGTACTTTTTTGTTTTGCCTTCAAACGCTTCAAAACCAACCTGCTCAAGGTGGGTGGCAAACCACTATTTTATGCCCTATGGATAAGTGTCACAAACGATGCCACCAGATTAGCCAAGCAGGTCTGCTGAGAAGAGCTGAAAGTGAATGCCAATAACGCTAGTCTTCTGAGATAGTTTTACTCTGGATTTTATGTCTTTTTTCTGTTGTCACTTTTAGTAGGAACAAGAACTTACTTTACACAGTAATTTTTGTGTTTCATGAAATCTAATTTTGAATGTTTAAAACCCTCAAATACCTGAAGTGTTCTGCACTTCTTGTTTCAATTTCAAACATATTTTCTTTTACTGTAGTGTGGTGGCAATTTTTTCACCATTATTTAAATAAAATGGAAGAAATCACAGGGTAAAACACTGCTTTCTAGGACTAAGGGTTGCAGAGGCTGATCCTAAGCTGTTTTCAAACTTGCTGTGGAAACTTTGTGCTGAACACATCCACTAACCTTGAAAGGGTCTCAGCTACGTTTAGGCTTAAAAATTAGAACTTTTTAAATACCGACATCTAAAATGGATACAAGTATTGTCAGGATTAAAAAAAAAGTGTGATTAAAAAATCACATTAAAATGTGATTAGCTGGAGAAGGTCAATAGCATTCCACTATTAACTCACCCCTTTTTTGAAATGTACACAACAGCCTCACAGATAAATAACACAAACCAGCCCTAAAGAAAAGGCTAGAGCCAGTAGGTAAGATTCACCCCAGTAATAGCAACAAAATTTCACTGAAGATAATGAAGCTGGATGATTGTAAATCCCTTTGGGAGATCAGAATCTCACCCAGTATTTCCTGACAAGTCATATGTTACAGTCCAAGTTTAATAAAGAACTAAGAATTAAATCAGCAGTATAAAAAAATCAAAAATAAATCACATTTTGAGAAAATTTAATCATTAAAATGGAAAAAATACTATTTTCTTTTAAGACATCAATAATTCACCTAGCAATACTTTCCAGCAAATATTAACCATGAATATTTAATATCTACATGGGAACAATTTATAAACAGAAACAAAAATGAAAAATGTTAAAATGAGCCTGGATATGCTCCTATAAAGTATCAAATTGAATCATATCACCAAATCAATAGTAAATTCAACAGTAGAAGCCAATTCTTTATGAAAATGCACTCCAGCTAGTAGAGCTTGTAAGTGTATTTTTGTTAAAGTGCATAGTTTTATCAATGCAAAATATTTTGCAGTCATATCAATTTCAGTTTAATTTCTTCTGGAAATATTTTGAGATCTGGGCCTCTCTTCTCACCACAGAAGAGGAAGAGACAGAAATGAATAACTCAGATTTGCAATCCCAAATAAACTACTTCAACACAATTCTGTTCTACAAAAGCATTCCAGAGGCCTTCTTTCCATCCCAACTGGCAATGTCATTATCTGTCTCCTAGGGCAGTACCACCAGGCAGCAGTGAAAATTCTAGTGGATCAACTAACCTGACATTTTGATTAAAAGGATTTGGAAGTCCTTACACAGGGTACTGAGCCAGGGCATCTTTGGAGGAGCTCATCTCCAGCTGCGAGCGGTATCAGAGATGACCCTAGCATCTGCCCGTCCTGCTCCTGGAAAAGCTACACTGGAATAAACTCAGAACAAGTCAACTGTGATTAACTCTATCCAGCCCATTTCAACTCACAATAGCAGCCACATCTAGTTCTTCATTAAAATCTGCTTTCAGCCCACTCTGCTTTCAGTGTCTCTGTTACCTGAAGCTCCGTTACCTGTGCCCACCATCGCCTCTCTGCTGTGCTCACACTCAGCCCCTTCTCTCCTGCCCCATACAAGGACTGATCATTCCTGGTGGCTCTTTACTGGTAGCCTTGCCTCACTTGGCTCCAACCTGTAATCCTCATGTGTTTCTCCCTTCCTTCCCCTCAAGGGAACAGAAGATCTCTCTACCACCCCAGTGTGAATTCTTATTCACAGCTAAGTCTGTGCTGCTGCATTTGATGGCATTTTTAGGGTTAGCTCCAAAGGAAGTCAAGCAAAGTCTTTATCCGAGTTTTATACCAAATCAGTCTTTGCATTTTTTTAACCGTGACAACAGAACTGAAGAGGTGAGCTTATTTATGCAACTGCACAGTCCTAAATTTTCTGTTCTTTTTAGCTCAAGTTCAACCCTGTAAAAGTCAGGGTAAAATAACAGTACCTCATTCCCCACCTGCGGCAATGCCAGGGCATTCTCCCCAGCCAAGATCTGAGGGTTCTCATCAAATCTACTGCTCTGACAGCTAGCCTCACATGCTCACACTTCACTGTTTGGACTTCAGGATGACTCCTGAACTGAAGTGCTGCCAGCAGAGAAACCAGCGCCAAAAATCCTTTGGCCCAGAAAACCTCTCTCAATCACCAGGAGCAGGAAGGAAGCAGCTTGCAGAAGATGGCTTCCCAAGATATAAGGCAGAAGTTATCCATGTCATTGCTATCTACATCACTCCTCCTGAGTGGAGGATTTATGCACTCCCTGCAACACAGCTGCAAACACCACAGGTTAGGAAAGACAGAGGATGTCTCAGCCAGTGTTGGTGGAGGACTAGCAGATCGAGAAACATCTGTTTGGAAGCCAGGAGGATTAACTGCTGTCTTTGGCGAGAGGGTGGGGAAAGGGGAGACGTGCTCTGTGCTACCCTGGCAGTTGCACTTCCCACCACCTCTATTTCATGTCGGGGGATGTGATTGGGAGATTTTGTCTCAAATGTTCAGACAGATCTGCTAAAAGAGAGATTGTTTTTATATTGCTAGAAAGATCAAAGTTATTTCTTCTTTGTTCCCCTCCCCGTTCCTCTGGAGTTTAATTTCATTTCTTGTTTCAAGTAAACAAGACTCAGTGATCACAGTATGTGCATAAGTGTGTCTCTGTGCCTGCCTTTCTGTAGGTCTGTTCAATCCTTCTATCTCCTCTAAGTTTTGAGCACACTATCTCATTTCAGCCAACACTAGAGGCATCAACTGAGAGGCACAAATATACAATGAATCAGGCTTCATGAACTCTTCTGCTCTCAGACTGACTGACTTCTCTTTGTTTTGGGGTGAAGGGTAGACAGTATTTCATTTTTCCTGTGCTGTTTTCCCTCACCTTGTCATACCCATCAGATTTGCTTTCAAATTCTGAGCACACCTACCAAGCCAAGCAGGGTAGTTTACTTTAAAGGAAAAATGCACACGGAAGTAGAAAGGAGAACAGGAAACCTCCCTCTGAAAAAGCGGGAACTTCCCTGGGATGCACAGAGAGCGGTCAGAAGCAACAGCGCTGAGCAGGTCACTGCGGGTGTTGCCGACACTGCTACAGTCGCCTGGAAGGTAGAGCAATAGGGCAGCTGGTAGTGCTGGCTCACGCTCCGCCAGCTCCCCAAAGGAAGTTTGAGAACTCCAAGCCGGTTTCCCAAAGGAAACTTACATCACATCACTTGCAAGGCTAGTCAGGCTGCTGTTCCACCATGGAGCCTTGGAGGGCTCCAGAATTAATCCTGCCTGAATTCCCGATCCTGTCTCATAATTCATCATACACATATGGAAATGGCCTCAAGTTGCACCAGGGGAGGTTTAAATTGGATATTAGGAAATATTTCTTCACCGAAAGGGTTGTCAAGCATTGGAACAGGCTGCCCAGGGAAGTGGTGGAGTCACCATCCCTGGAGGTATCCAAAAGATGCGTAGATGTGGTTCTCAGGGACATAGTTTAGTGGTGGACTTGGCAGTGCTAGGTTAACGGTTGGACTCGATGATCTTCAAGGTCTTTTCTAACCTAAATGATTCTATGATTCTATATTTCTTATTCTGACTCAGCCACTCCCCTTGTCCCTATGCCAGCACCACTGGCCAGAAAAGTCAAAATCCAGTCACAAATATTTCCCTATTCTTTTCCCCTTCCAGCCCTGAACTCAGGTTAGGAAACAGGCCTGATTCTGGTGTTGACGTCACCGCAGTAAATATAAGTTAACTTCTGTCACCACCGCACCTTAGGGAGGGAACTGGGATTCACACTGAGATGATGTAGAACAAAAACCAGACAGAGGTTTTTAGTTGTACTAATTCTCAGCTGTTTTTTCCTTCAACAGTGTTTTGCCACAGTTTTCTCAATCTACCTGGCAAGCACCAGCCCTGCCCGCCTTCCCTCAGCACGAGCATCCTCTGCTCCCCGGGTGCTGACAATGCTCAAGTTGCTGGCAGATGTAACGGCAAGCAGAATTTGCCCCTGACCTTTTGCTTTCCCTTTGCAGCGAGTCAGACTCGCTTCCATAAAACAAGCAGCACTTTTGCAGGCGTGGCAGACTTCACCGGTATGACACAAAAATGCTTTACAGAAATATTCTCCTTTTTCTCTTCAACAAATGTCTCTTCCTGCCTTGTACAGCGCTCTGTTAGGAAATCTGCCCATGGGGGCCAGTTTCTGCCACTTTTACTGACCCCGGGTAGCCCTATTATTTCATCCCGTTGACTTCAACGGTGCTTTCAACTGTGTTAAGAACTATCCAGTGTAAGCGTGAGGAGACAGTATAACCACCAAGTCGCAAGCTCTTTTATATTCACATCACTCCTAACCAAACGCGGATTGGTTTCACCGAAAATAAGTTTTAAGAGGAGAGATATTGTCTGCTTCATTCAGGTTGCTGTAACTACCAGACCCACCTTCAGATACCTGACGGAGGGATGCAAGAAAAGACGGTGCCACAGCTCTCAAGAGCGGACAGGGGAGTGAGAAGAGGAGCTCTCAGCTCTTCTTGTTATTGAAGGCTCAATGCAGCAAAAACATCCAGTAAGTCACAGTTACACATCCATTTGGAAAGTAAAATGATCTTGGGACACATTACAAATTTATCACATGGTTTTAGATTGACCCTCTCACAAAATCTGTATTCGTTCTACTAATCCACTGAAAATGCACGATAGCCCCTCTAGATTCTAGGGTATAATTTTTAACCAAAGATTGCACTAGCTGGCAAACCCATCTTGTTACTTTTAGTAACAAAAACCGAGAGAGAGTGACCAACAATCATTGTTTCATAAATAGAACGCTTAACCTGGGAAAAATATGTATCCTCGGAAAGTTGATCACATGCACCCATAGATTATGGGGACAGAAAGGACCGTTAAACTCATCACGCCTGACCACTTGTAACAAAGAACAGACATTTTTATACCCTTATTTCTGTACTAAGCCTCAAAAACTGACTACAGAACACCTTTCAAAAAGGCAGCCTCTCTTGATCCCAAAACATCATTTCTATTCAAACTATTAGTTTGAAAGCCAGGCTAATTACAGCAGTCTATACATAGAATTTAGAGACCACAACATAAACTATATAGTGTTTCCTGCTTACATTTTGCAGAAAACTTAAGGCAGAGGGTGCCTGATTTTCGCCTGACTCTTGCAGTGAATATCACACACCCCGACGCTGCATTCCACATGGCTTTGTAATCACGTATGAGTTTAACTTTATCACATACAGAGGAACTCCCCAGTTTTAACACAGATTTCTTCAAACGTTGTCCAACATAAACAATATTTTTGTGGGACTGACTGTGCGGTCTGAAGAGTAACCAGGCACAGGATTTAAGACCTGGTAAGTGGGACGTGTCCAAAAGTGTAGTATCATTATTATGTAATATATCATTACCATTAATATCAATTAATTACCAATAATAATAATATCAATATCATCAATGTATTATGTATATGTAATTTTATAAACAAAACCATTATTGTGTATTATAATTATAATTTTTATAATTATTAATTTTCTGACCTAGAATGTCACCAGTCTATTCTTTCTTCTATAGAATACATCTAACATTCACATTCAATAATACAAAATTGCAGCTAACGAAAACAGGGGAAAACAGATTTCAAAGAAACATAGGCAAGACACAACTGTATGAATCAACTGCAACACAATGAGGAAAACCTTCAAGTGTAGGTTAAGGCTGGTCTGCTATAGTCACTTGAAATTCTGCAGCAGACAACAAGTACTAAACAGGTGAAAAAAAAACAATGTGGAAATGCATTGGAAAAATAATTTTATTTTCCTGTAACAAAGCAGAAAGAAACTTGGGTTTCTTACCTTGTGCAATAAACTATTTTGTCCAGCTCTGGTAAAAAAAAAAGAAAGGTTTGGGGTTTTTTTACTCCCTGTTGCCATGTACAGTACAGATCTAGAAAAGAAGTGAGAATTTCTGACTGCTTTTGAACACAATGAATTTTCACAGTTGATCTCATCAGAACAGTAGGAAGACAGCTGAAACCAACCACGCAACAAATATGTCTCACCACCCACTACATTGCTTTCCGCATCTAACATTTCTTTCTCCTAATTGCCTGTATCCCTACTTTCTGCCTATGTTTATAATTGCAGCATATATTTCTGCCTTTCATGTTTCACATATTCCTTCATTCCCAGTTCATCCACATATTTACGCTACTTTACTTTTCAGACTGTTCCAAAATGATCCAATTATCCCATGCTGTCACCTCACCTTACAAAATGAGTTTCATTTGGAACGTTTCATCAGAGGCAAATTAAAAGAGAAAAAAGTGAAGCTTTAGAAAAGATGCAATTCCTTCTGATGTTAGATCATTGGTATTACCATTTTCAAAAGCAAAGATTAGTTACTGCTAAATCCAGGGTTGTACATTCCTGAGGATGTCTGCCAGTCATTAAACTTTTCACTCAGATTTCAAATATATATTTTCTCTCTCCAAGATATTCCTAGTGCCGTTCGTACCAAAAAAACCCTTTAAACTGTTGATTATTTAACCTTCCATCGATAAGAATATCTCACTCAGAATGCTTACTTACAGGAGTGTTTACCTTGTAAGAAATTGTTTCACAATCAAATCTTTCACAGCCTTTGATAGTACTGCTGTGAAAAAGCTTCCTACATCACCTGTTCTTCTGCCCTAATTTTTTAAAATTATCTATGCCAATGCGAAAAAAATCAGCTGCTGCTATTAGACAGTAGTAGAAAAACAAACAATAAACAAAAGGAGTCAAATATACCAAAACAAACAGACAAATGTATGCTTGTGAGGTTTTTTTGTTTGTATGAAAACTGCTAAACAATGGTTCAAGAGAATCAGCGTAGCTGAATTATAGTGGAGTGCTTCCTATATTTCTCACTAAACCTCCTTCATAAAATATATTAAAAACAGCTTGAACATGATAAAACAGATTTCAGCAGCAAAACCTCATTTCTTCTACTACTAAACTACCGGGCGATGTCTCAAGCGCATACCCGACGTAAGCTGGCAAGCCGTGGAAGTCTTGGCTATATGAGTTCCTTCTCTGGTTGCGCACAAATAAAATATTCCTGCAGTGAGATGCTACCTTACCTTTCAACCTCCTCCGTACAAGCTCAAAGTTGATCTTTGTTTTAAGAAAAGCTACAGTAAATAAGCTATATTTTCCTGAAATATTCAATTCTGGAAAGCAGACAAAAAATAAACCACTCATTCACCAGCAATTCACAAGTTCAGAACATCTCCTGAGGACCCTTGTTGTCCACCCACTGACTCGCTGATTTAAGCAAGCATTCGGAACATACCCATGATACATTGGCAATTATACTAACAAATATATACAAAGCCAACAGTAAAGGACAGTTTTACTTGGTAGTGTGATTAATGTATTTCACAGCTTTAATACTGGATGCTGTCTTATTACTGTATACCATAAACACTACTGAGTATTTACCTTACTTCGGGGTAAGGTCAGTTTATCAGACAATACCCACTCACACCTGGAATAGAGTTGAAGGTAAATTGTCAACGTGCAATTTACGGGCTTGAGAGGCTTACACATATCTCATAGCTCTTTGTAAGCGGAAAAAATGCTCTATTTTTCAAGATAAAAACCAACAGATTTTCAATATTAGGCACAGTTTATCAAATTCTGTGGACCCGGTTGTCAGCTGATGTAGATTGTTGCCGTTGCACTGATGTCAATGAAGCTATATCAAAATCCTTCAGATGAATATATCACATGTATTTTAATGTATTTATTTTGTATTATGTAATCATAACACCTTAAGATGGCAACATCTCCTTAGTTTTGCTGGGTTTTTTAAGATTGCAACCGTAATATCACTGAGGGAAAATCAGAATAAATATTAACAAGAATGCTACTGTTTCAGCCTGGTTTTGTAGAAGCTACACTACTTTTAATTTTTAAATAACTTTTGCCTAAACTAGAACTATGCTGGTTTGTCGCACCTTTCTAATTTTTCTTCCCAGTCTTCCAGTGACAAAGTCATTCAATTAACGTAATCTTTAAATGCAGTTCAAACAAATTTACAAAGCTGCATATTCATCTTCTAACAGAGAAAAGCTGTCTTTGTTTTTTTATTATTTTTTATGATGCAGGTTAACATTTATCTCCACTGCATGACAATTACAAAGTTTACGCACAAACCTATGAAATGGGAATAATGAGAATTACACTCCCTCTTACAGTGCTTTGAGACACATGTATGAAGAAAATTCTTTTATTAATTTTTTTCCCTGGTTTTCCGTTTTTTTCTTAAAAGCTGTAATTCCTAATTTTCTATAATTCCTATATTTCCTAATATATAGGGGGAAAAAAAATCCCGAAGACAGTTTAGTTCAGTTTTAAACAAGTGCAGAAATTTAGTGAAGCTGCTTGCTAGTTTATTTAAATATTTTCCAAATATTCCAGGCTGCTAGAGGAAGAAAGTAGCCGGAGGCAATCAGATGGCCCCGGACCGGAGCGATACCGGGTACGCTGCATACGTCAGGCTGATGTTTCATTGTAACAGCAGTGCTGTGCCAATGTTTTCTTTTAACATGAACGTGCACACGCGCGAGGTGAGGACTTTGCAAAACAGCTCAGAGCATTTGCACACCGACGGGAGCTGTTTGGTAGAAGGCCTGGAGATGTTTAGTGCAGCAGCGAGGCGTTCAGCAGTGTCGACAAAAGAGAGGAGGTCACAGTAAGCAACACTTCTGACTCCAGGCCTCGCAGCAAGGAGAGCCATTTCCTGAAAGGCGACCATGGAAGGTTAAGATGTTCCTTAAAAGAAAAGCTAAGAAAGTCTTCAGCACAATATGCTAACAAAACTGTAACATTTCTCCTTTACGAGCATTTGCTGCCTGGAGAGCCTACATCAAGACCATGGATGTAGACCATGATACACTTTTGATAGACACTGGACCATTACAAAAATGAAGTTAATATACATTTTTTTTTTAATTGGAAGATGCCACACATGCGCAAGGATTAGAAACACGTTCTAATATTGCAAAGTGAAGTATGCGAACAAAGAAGTCAACCTGCAGTGAGCTATTATGTTGAAATAACATGCAGAAAGGGGCTCAGTTAACACCTCACCTACCTGCTCTTTTAATTGCCCCAGTCCCCAAGACCTGTCCTCAGGACTGCAGGAATTAGACTACCGGTTTAATCAATGCTGAAAGGGCTCTTGTAGCAAGATTTCCTGCAGTAATGTATAAATAAATATAGTAAAGAGGCTACAATTCTAACAGATCCTACATTAGGAGAGGTGGGATGTTCCCGTGAATCCTATCTAGCAATTACAGGGCGCGTTTTTCACGAATACAATGGAATGCATTGAAAAAATAAGATACTTCTCTGGTAATACTCTTTCTTGCACAGCTTTCCACTCTAACTTAAACCCAAATATGTTCCTCTGTGTCTCATGAAACAGATATGGATGATAGCATATAGATCTGGCCACAAAATAGTTATCTGTTTCCCGCAGATAGGCAGCAGGAAAGCAAAAGGTAAAGGTCAGCAAAGGGGTAATAGAGAAGCCAGGTCACTGTTCAAACGTGCGTTCTCTGTGCAGAATTATCCTGACTCTCAAGCTGAATATTTATATATCCCTGTAGAGAGCGAGGGATATAACAATATAGGCACTTTGACTTTTAAGATGAGGAGCCTGCCTGTTGAGTACAGAACAGATGGTTTATGTGTTCAAAGGGACACGTTCCCGTTGTTCACACCTCTGGCAGCGAGACAGCTTGCTACAGCTCTAGTTTGCTAGGAACTTGATTTGATGGAGTACTTTCAGTTTTCTTTTGATAATTTTCTCCCTCAACAACAAAATGGTGGCATGGAGAGAGAGAGCGCCCTTATTGTTATTTCCTATTTCTATTGTCGTCGTACTTGGAGGCATTTTAAGAGCTTAGCTCTTATCTCATTTAGAGGTGCAAACAACAAAAAAAATACTTTTCCCAAAGGATTCAAATTCAGGTATGATTCATACACATTTCCTGTATGCCTTAAAATCTTTTTCCTTTTCCAGCATTTTAATACACGCTTCATTTTCTTCCGTCGAGCAGGAACCTTTAAGGCAGATAGATACAGAGAAATTCATGCCACAGTGGTCTTCTGTGGTTAACATTACATCTGTGACTAGCAGGTCTCACAACCGTCAGACCCAGTTGGCCCCAGAGTACATCATGGCATGAAAGCTGGCAATGTTGAGGAACAACAGCTAAAAAATAAAAAGTAGCAAGTCCTTTAAAAAAACTAATTTATGAGTAAAACCTAAATTTTCCACTTACTTTAGAATCCTAAATTTTTAGGTAAGAAGAAGCCAAAGAAGCATTTGAACACTAATACAGAGATGCTTGACTGGGTTCTCTTGCTCTTTTTCTATATGGTATCTTTCACCATATAGAAAATATACAAATAGAAATCGGAGAGTTACGTACTTCTCATACATGCAGCTGGTGTAAGTAAGAACTCCACCATTTGGATGCAGTTCTAAATTTCTGAAGTCTGCAAAACTGAAGCAGTAACCTCATGAGACAGCCTGGTTTTGGGAGATTGCCAGTCCAGCAGAAATCATGCACTACTGTGCGACTAGCCAGTTTTACAGTGTTCTGGTTCTGGGTTGTCAGGTTTTTTTCCTGCTTCTACATCACTGGGGATGTAGGAGTGCAAAAATGGGGGAAAAAAAATTAAAAAGCAAGGAAATCAAACACTTTTTTGAACCTCAGACATCGGTTCACATTAGGTTTGAATTGGGGCATGAGGGCCTGGGTATGATCTTATTTTATCCAAGCCATTGAATTTTATTTTACAAAGGAATGAAAGAAATGTTTGAAACAGGAATTATCAATGTGTTTTCTTTTTCATACCTGCTCAGATTGTTAATCAGAAACCATATCCTAAGGATTTTCTAGCTCTTTCTCTAGTGAGAACTCAGTCATGAGGATTTTTTCCTCATAAATTTAATGATAAGATATTCTGGAGGACTCAGTTTTGGCTCAGGTTTTCTCAAATTGCAGTTGGTTGAACAATTCTTACCCATTTCTACTGAGATGTATTATTATTCCAATGTTGGACACCATAGAAGACTCTCACTAATGCATGAATTTAAAACATTGGGGTTTTTCAAAATTCATTTAAAAGTTGTAGAATTTAATTAAGTGATATCGTCTCTGGTTTCTGCTTTTTAAAACCTCCATTTATAATTCTGTAATAGAACTTGAGACAATTATGGGCTTTTGTTAGAACGATACCAGATGGTTGATGGAAACCTGGAGATACATTACCATTTGCCACAAAATTCTCTAAGACTTTTCCATATTGATATCAAGCAAATGTTACTAATCCTTCAAGTACAGCGCTCATCACGTATATCAGACAGCATCCAAACAGTACTTCAAGGAATATGCCAATGTACTCAAGCAAGGAAAGAGGATTTCTTACGGTACTAGAGCCTGAACCAGGCAAGACAAAGGAGAAAGAGTGACCTCTCCTGGCAAGATGGAAAATCTATAGCTGTTTTCTATCAGAAACAAAAGGGGTTGGCAGGAAGGAATGAGTTGTATTTGAACAAGTCAAAGTTTTTTTCAAATGTAAACATTGTTCATCTCATAAGAAAATTCAAATCCTCACCTGATTTTAGGAGTTCAATAACGATGAGCAGGCAATGAGATTATAATATGGTTTGGTAAAGTTTAATGAGGATAATTATTAATAAAAAGCAGCTAACATGCCCTGAAAAAGCTTTCTGTTGGGGTTTGTGCGATCATTTGGCCTAATTATTTTTGATGTTTTGCCCATCAAGCAAGGAGCGTGCAGCTTATGAAATGTCAGATATAATTAGAACAAATAAAGCTGTAGCATGAACCTCCAAAAAGCCTCCCATACCCATTAGAAAGAATTCTCTTCCTAGGAGCCATTTACAAAGCAGCAGGGGCAGACATTTTACAGGTAAGAAGGTTGGCACACAGGTAGTAGACAAAGCTTTTGAAGTCAAACAAAAGTGCTTGAGAGATTACAGACAGGTAATAATGCTCTGTGCTTTGTTATGGTTATTCATTTAGGGATCTTACCAAAGCGCCTTAATTTCACTGGGATTCAGTGATAAAACAGGGCCATATACAATAAGATTTTCATATTTCTCTTACCAGCTTCCATAGACTAACATATGTCGCTTCTCTGCTAAGTTAAATAATGATTTACTGAATCAATATTGGGCTCAATTAGAGGTATAGAATATATGTATGCAATATAGGATGAAACTCACTGTTTCAGTCATTCAGGCTTGCTCAGTGTGTTCTGCACTGCATACTCCAAGATTCGCAGGTTGCCTAGAGGCTCGGTTTACTTCACTTCATTGCTCTCTTCGGTAAGGTTCAAGAGAACGTCCCTTTTCATTTAAGCAGAAATTATTTGTTCATTTGCACCACCACCTAACTGGCATCACTTTTGACTGACGTATTACTAAGCATGTATTCCTAGCATGCAACCAGTATTTGTTTGGGAGTGCACAGAAAGGCCAGGTTAAAGAAATAAATTTTGCTCTCATGTGACTATGTTTTTAACATACAATGGAAACATCTGGGAATTCAGATTGAACAAAATATCCATGATATTTTCAATCTAGCCAAACTCAAGCAAGGGTTTTTCACCTAGCTCCTATGATGACAAAAAGTGCTGGATCTATGTAAGAAAATAAAGATACATGAGGTTCAACCACAGAAGTTTCCATTGAAAACCAGGGTCTGACATCTAGACAACAGCGTAACAGTGAGAACTTAACAATAGAAGAAGCTGTGGAGCTTGGATTTGGAGCCTGTCCTGGTTTCGGCAGGGATAGAGTTAATTTCCTTCCTAGTAGCTGGTACAGTGCTGTGTTTTGGATTTAGGATGAGAACAATGTTGATAACACACCGATGTTTTAGTTGTTGCTGAGCAGTGCTTACACTAGTCAAGGACTTTCCAGCTCCCCATGCCCTGCTGACTGAGCAGGCTGGAGGTGCACAAGAAGCTGGGAGGGGGCACAGCCGGGACAGCTGACCCCACCTGGCCAAAGGGATATTCCACACCATATGGTGTCAT
>NW_008794625.1:2333769-2349277 GCF_000699145.1 Aptenodytes forsteri | reverse complement strand
GAGCGGCTGGGTGGTGCTCAGTTGCCGACTGAGGTTAAACCACAACAGAGCCTTTCCATCAAAAATCACAGTGCTACAGATAGAAGAAGCTGTTTGAGGCAGTTCAAGAAACTCTTTTTTCTTTCTTCTTCTAAGGCTAGGCAAACATACACGCACATATATTATTAGAAAGACGTGGTAATGCAACTTTTGAAGAAACCATGATACACTTCAAGCTCCACAATTCCAGTCAGCCTCTTATAAATCCTGGTTTGTTCTACAGGAAGTGCCTTTCACGTTTATTCCACTGAGTTTCGGGTATTTCTACAACGATCCCTCAATATCGAGGGAAAAATTCTCTTATCGTCTTCAGCTTGGTCAGGAGGTTCAGAAAGCTGTTTTCTGGTACCTCCCGTTGGACTGTCGATGAGCACACTGCAGCACTGACCTTGCACTGATCTGCAGAATTTCTGCAGTTCAGAAATTCAGCTAACGCCTGGGATCCCGCAATAGCACTACCAATATGATCAAAAAGCTATTCAGGGCAATATCTTTAGACTCTTCAAGAACACCACCAGAAAAAAGTTACTATGCTGGGTAGACAGGAAGTCGCAGAATTTTGCCGAAAGAACAAAGAAAGAAAATCAGACTGTTTAAAACACTAATGGATGCACTCAGATTCCTGTCATTACGTTTTCCCACAAATAAATCCTGCGGTCAAAATTATCTCTGGGGCCAGTGACCGACCCCTGATTCTTAACAGAAATGGGGACAGGGGGTCAAAAGGAAACAAGAAAAAGGGGTATGAAGATACAAAATTTCCATTAGAGAAAAAAATATTAAACACTTCCTACTGGAAAAATATTGTGAAACAAAAACATGTAATGTTGCCAGAAATCTTTCCAACATCGTCCTGTCACATCATAAAACTCTTAGTTTAGATCGCAGACTGGCTTCCCAGAACTTCAAAGTTCCAATTGGAAGAACTCCCTGAACGCAAATTATTTAGGTGTTCCTCTGCCTGGAGCTAAGAAAGCCAGCATTCAAAACAACACAACACGTTCGAGCAGCAAACACCCGCAGATCCTAGCCGGCTGAGGTACGGGGATTCACTAAGAAGTGGTCGGTCTCTGCGTGTACAGCAAAACCTACCCCGCCTTGTGGGTTATGGAAGCTCAGGCAGGACCTACAGCAAGCAACAGAACGCGGGGGGAAAGCTCTGAACAAGCCGGTTATCGCATTACATGCCGTTGTGCAGCGTGGCACAAAGGTGTAAGCGTGTGTCTCCACAGTCCTGTAACTGCAAGCGCAGCAGTCGCGTAACTGCATGGTATACCCCCGAGACGGCGAAATCTTCTGTCTGCAACTCTACCCTGATCCAGCTACAGTATTTTACCATATTCTTCAGAGCTGCTAGAAATAAAAAATGAATATACCGTCCAACCTAAAGAATATGGACACAGCAATCAGCATTCATTCAAAAATTATTTTAAAAATTATATAAACCAGCCATAGCTGACAAGAGGTACAGATTGATATCGCTGCCATCAGCAAGAATTATAGCTAAACCACAAGAAAGAAAATAAATTGCATTAAAAGCAATCAGTCAAATGCAAAATCAAATAAAGAAACCATATCACTCTGATGCTGCCAAATGCAGCCTGTCAAGCACAGAAAGTTCTAATGCAGGGGTCCGTGCTGAAACCAGCTGTGATTCCGACAACACTGAGATCCAGGAGGGATGGGGGAAGATCATCCCAGTCATTTGCAGTTGCCAGAACAAAAGTTAAGCCAGGAGGAGTCAGGGGTGTCCAAACACCAGGGCTTATCCAATTTTCCCATTTCTGAAATCTGAAGATAGTATTCTGGTGACGTGCTACGCAGCTTTGTCTCTTCTCTGTAACTAAAGAGAGATTTTCAAAGTAGAAGTGACTGTTCAGCATTGGTTTTCACTGGCAGTTTAGCGCTCTGCATCTCTTTAGTTACACAAGATCAACATATCAGTATAAAATTTAGTTCATGTTCCCATGTTATTCTTGCCATTCTATGTTGAATATTTAGAAATAAGTATTCAGCAGTTAATTAACTGTTATTTAGCAATTGTGTGGCTGCCTAGGAGAGAGATTTCTCATTAGCTCAAAATAAATACTTCTCCCAAATAACTACGCTAGCCAATGTTCCCATGAAAAAGTCGCTGTCGGGAATGATCCTATCCGTGCAGATCCACCTTGCAGAACATCCCACCTTTTGAGTCTATGTCAGAGAGAAGCAGCTGCTTTCCCAAAATAGCTAAACTCATGCTCTGGCACTGCTGTTTCTTCCAAATGTTTCTGTGATCTTTGCCTACTTTTGATGTGAGTGATGGAATGTTTTTCAGTGAAGCTGTTGTAGTAAATTTCAGCGCTCCCTTGTTTGTCTTTAAAATGTGGAATCTCTAAAACACACACTTTCTTGTTTGTTTGTTTGTGGGATTTTTTTCATCCCAGCAAGGAATAAAATAGGCAACAGATTTTTCGTAGGTTTTCTCAAAGTAGGAATGAAAGGGCTAGAGAATTATCTGTGAAATACCATAATTCATTTCTGAGATAATTACCAAAAAAATTGCCAGGCATTCAGATAATTTCAGATTCCCTAAATACATACAGATGGTTGTCTCTGAGCTACTGCACTTTGAATTTCAAGGAAAACTGCCTCTGTTTGCCCCCAACTGGTGCTCTGCTCACAGAATACATTAGATATCAGATGTCAGATGCCTCTTTATTTAATAAAATGACACAGACAGTCCAATCCAGCAAAGTTCTGCACTTAATGGCCACTTAAGGTATTCAGTGCTTTACGCAAAGCGATCAGGTGTACGTAAGGTGATTCCCACAGTAAAAACAGTCTCTGCAATTTGAAAAATGTACAGAGATTAAGAACTTTTCACTTCGCAGCCAAGAAGACCATTATACCACCAGTCACGTCAGTCCCTGCAGCAACCGAGAACAAAGAAAGGTAGGCTCTCATCGTATCTTTATAGTGGGCTCCAAATGGGGAACAAAACCTAGAACCAGAGTCACACTTCCCCAAATACCAATATCCCTTCAGGATTTGGAGTGGCCCTTTCATACACTGCTGCTGGGAAAGGAAAAACCGTCACCTGAACAGAAACGTGGAGTGCAGAGCTAGACTTTTGTGCCAGCCCAATTCTAAGGAGCACATTCAAAGGTGTGAAAATGCCACTGACTTTGGGGGCAATGTTCAGACGTACGAACCTGATGCTAGGGGGACATTTTCAGAGAGATGTGTTAAAACTAGAAGACAGCAGTCCTCCGACACGAGGGAATCGCCTAGTTCAGTAAGAAACTCTTCTCCACCGCAGTACTTCACAAAATTTTGTGAAGAATGCAAAGCAGCTACGCAGACCACAGTCAATATGAGGACATCTGACTGCATCAACTGTTGAGAGGAACAGTAATACCATAATGAAGTTTAAATGATGTTTAATGATGTTTAAACAATCAAGATAATTGGGTCATCTGCCATGATTGACTTCCTCTCCTGATCTTCCACAAAATCAGAAGGGAGCTATCAAATTTCAAAATACACTTAGTCTTAAAATATTAATCTATTTCATTAATGCAACACCTTGTGAATGGATACGTTTTCTTTGAGAAGACAGTTACAGCTCAGCTTTTCTTTGTCTCCTGTAAGAGCAGGATATCATGGACCAGGCAGAGCAACTCCAGCCTTTGCGCAGTTGTCTGGACTGGAAGACCAGGCTCTCTCAATTCATATGAGAAGACCCACTGCTAATGAGTGGTGCATTCTGGTGTCTTCCATCAATGTTAACTTACACCAGCCCCTGGAAAAGGTAGATCGTGTCCTGCTGCAGTGTATACCTTATCTTTCTCATCCCTAAGCAAGAACACGAATGTTCGGGGGGGTGGTAAGTGGCTAAATTCATTAGTGGTTACAAAATATGTTGTGATCCTCAGCTGGAAAGCTCTGTGTAACTGCAAAATAATGTATTATTTGCTTTGGCAATAATACTTCTATTTTTAATCTGGCAGTGAATAATTGGAAATTGCCTGCCAAAGATAGACAGCCAAAAATAATAGTCACCAATGCCAAAAGAAAACTAGAGCAGAAGAACTGATTATTTAATCATAGTAACTATTTTCATTTAATGGATCAAATATTTAAATAAAGTATATGATGGAAAAGAGACAAACCTGAAAGCATCTATAATATGAGCTTTGGTAGTAATGAAATAGTTGTGAGGAATTACAAGTATTGTACTGTATTTGCTGAGCTGCAATTCTATTTATTTTGCTCCACTCTTGTGTGCCACCCCGTTGCACTGTGGCACATGCTCTCTAAAAAAGGTCAGGCAACTGCACAAAATGGAGGATGCACGCCGTTTTCCCCAGCCCAGATTCTGAGCTAAGCATAGGCTGATGAAACGTTCAGTCATTTCACTTTGTCTTTAACTGTCATGAATTTATGTTTAAAGCGTAGGCTGATGAAACGTTCAGTCATTTTACTTTAGCTGTCATGAATTTATGTTTAAATCATTTGTTTGTCATCTAATTTATCTTTTATGAGGAATCACTTTAAAAACTGAAATAATTCATTTGAACCTTGAATTGCTATGAAAGATTAACACAGTTAAGAAAAAAAGTTAAAAAGATAGACTAGTTTAGAACTGTCTGCTTAAGATTATACAGAAATCCAATCAGTTACATTCTCTGCTCAGACTGAACCTGCACCAAGTTTCCCAATAACTTCCTAAGAAGGTTTTATTTAATCAAGAACAAGTTCCATGGAGCCCCAAAGGTCACAGTTTAGAAGGATTACCTGACCTAGACTTTGTATAAAGCAGATGGCTCTGCTTTATGGCAATTAGTAAGCAGGAACTGTGGTATCTGGTTATATCTTCTGATTCTCTGTTTATATGAAGTTATGTGAAACTGGAACCTTTTTGAAAGTCAAGCTGTGTGGAAACCATTTAAGACTATTTCATTTCTAATTATAGGCTTGATAAAGCCATTTTCATGCAAGAGTAGGATCAATGCAAAGACTGTCAAACTTCAGAATATCCACCCATTGGTAAGCGGTCTGACCGTTTCAAAGGCTATCACTAAGATAACCTCAACATGGGGAATGGGACTCTCACTTTAAAGAAAATGTAAACCTTAGCTACAAAACTTAAGTCAGTCTGAGTGTTCATCTGAGCCTGTCTTCAATGCAGCTTCAGAGTGGCAGCAGTGGTTCTTAACTCGTGCTGTTTTCTTTGAAGTTGCATATTTATTACCAAAAACAGAGCTTGAAGATATTATTTTTGTACTCCCTTACATGTCCCATTCCTCCACAAATAGATACATTTCCCATCACCTATTGGGATAACTGGAATGGGAAACCAAATCTATTTTTGTACTCCCTTACATGTCCCATTCATCCACAGATACATTTCCCATCACCTGTTGGGATATGTGGAATGGGAAACTAAATTGGATTTTTAAGCTAACTCTTGCTGGGTTCTCACAGAGATGCAAGGTGGACTGGTTTGCCAGGGCAGTTACATACAGAAACTGACTT
Organism: Aptenodytes forsteri; assembly: GCF_000699145.1. Lineage (NCBI taxonomy): Eukaryota > Metazoa > Chordata > Aves > Sphenisciformes > Spheniscidae > Aptenodytes > Aptenodytes forsteri. The sequence goes on along the minus strand of NW_008794625.1, from coordinate 2,343,718 downwards.
TTTTTTCCCCCCCCGCCTTTAACACCTTAGGGCACGCCTGTGTGGTCAGCTGCACACAGTCACGTGCAGCACACGCCAGCTCTGCCACAACTGGCATAAGCCACGTCTACTCCAAAGGAATAAAACCCACACGGGAATGTCACTAGGCCTAAACTAACGTTACTGGCCTTATTGTGAGCTTTATTAGTTCAGGCTCAGCACCATGCTGATTTAACAGTTCTGTGCTAATGTAGCTACCCAGCTTCCATACCAGCTAGTTTAAACTAGAGGGCTTCGAACATGGGTGGAAGAAGCGTACAACTGTCTTCGGCTGATGATGCAAGCCTGTCCTTAACTAAAGCTGTCAGCACTCTCAGCACTGTATCTTCCACTCCTCATTTCTCTGCTTCTCATAGCCTGCTACACTTTGATCAACTTTAGGAATCAATAAGACAGTAATACCACTGCTGTGCACAGCGGGAAGTCTTCCTTGCAATAAAAAAAAAAACCTCTATGTTTTCTTACCACAAATCCTAGTTTTTCCCTCCAGAAGAAAACAAAAGACAAAAAAGCATCAACTGCAATTTAGCGAGAGTTGTGTATGGAGTAAGTGGGAGGCTTTACAAATCCGAATTGCCTTTACTCACAGCTCTAGAACATACTTTGTGTAGGATTCGGATCTTTTCAACCAATCAATTATGTTTCAAAACCTAAAGAGAAAAATATTTTAGAACTCAATCACTGATTGAAAATATGCTCTTGTATCACTGTATGCTTTTAAATAGATTTCAGGAAAGAAGGTGCAATGCAGACAATAAATAGACTTTTATAAAAATCACATACACATCTAAAAAAGAACATCAAACGTACGCTTATAAGCCTGAAAAATATTCCAGGGAAAGCAGTTCTACATCTGCAGAAACCTGCTACTGTCATACAGGAAAACTATTAGGTGATTGCATCCCAGTGGCATCTGAAATAATTTTAAGAAAATATATTAAAAATTCAACCCCAAAAATGTTTCCGCTGGACTAGCACTGTCTAGTATGGTGAGGAGTTTTATGGCCCTAGACAAAGTGGTCTCCTGGTTTAAGGATGGAGATGTGCTAACTAAAAATCTCAGTGGCCTAGAACTGTTTTTACTCCTGGTGCAGCAGAACTGATGACATCCCTCTGCCAATCGATGTGACTGGCCTAAAACTCAGAAGTTTTGGATTAAAATACCCTGGCAAACATAACTTTACAAACAAACAACTGGAGATTAACATTCTCATTGCCTCTTGCGGCCGGTTTCTGCTACCCTCATAGACATGCAGAAATATTTTCCTGTTCACATAGTTTCACTCATTTTGCTATATCTGATTATAAGCCCACTGGGAGCAGCACTAGTCAGTGGGAAAATTTCCTCTGCAAAAGCATCAAGGAGCTCTCTGTCAGGCCCTGTGAGACAAGTCCAGCACCACGTGAACCCTTCCCAACAGCATTAGAGAATGTTGACTATGGATGTCATTAGGATACACAGGTGAAGTATAGAGCGTCCTGAATAGGTGGTTTCATGACACATTGTGAGAAAGGCACCAACAGTAAATAAGGTGTGATGAGCAGAAAAGGTTCAGGACAATTTGGGACATACGTAGAATGTAAGCACTTCTACAGTGTAATCAGTAAAATGTATTCCTAACAAATATTAAAGACAGAAGACAGCTTAGAATTGTGCTGATGGAATAAAGAAAGATGAATGCGTATCGTGGTTTAACCCCAGTCGGCAACTGATCACCACCCAGCCGCTCGCTCACTCCCCCCGCCCGGGTGGGAAGGGGGAGAGAATCGGAAAAGCAAAAGTAAGAAAACTCATGGGCTGAGATAAGAACAGTTTAATAATTGAAATAAAATAATAATAATAACAATAATAAAAAATTGTAATGAAAAGGAAAACAACAAAAGAGAGAGAGAGAGGAATAAAACACAGGAAAAACAAGTGATGCAATTGCTCACCACCCACCAACTGATGCCCAGCCAATCCCCAAGCAGCGATCACCACCCCCCAGCCAACTCCCCCCAGTTTATGTACTGAGCATGACGTCCCATGGTATGGAATGTCCCTTTGGCCAGTTGGGGTCAGCTGTCCTGGCTGTGCCCCCTCCCAGCTTCTTGTGCACCTCCAGCCTCCTCACTGGCAGGGCAGTATGGGAAGCTGAAAAGGCCTTGACTTAGTGTAAGCACTGCTTAGCCACAACTAAAACATCGGTGTGTTATCCCATTATTCTCATGCTAAATCCAAAACACAGCACTGTACCAGCTACTAGGAGGAAAATTAACTTTATCCCAGCTGAAACCAGGACAATGTGGTAACTCTGTGATCACAATCCATATAATCAGTATGACTAAAATGGCTGGTGCTGATTATGACTTTCACCTAAGTTTCTTACAAAGTATATCAAAGTTCCAAACTAAACCTAGAAATTTAGTTCTGACCTTCCTGTATTTCTATGTGTTATTTCCACATCATCACAGAGGACTTGGATGTACAGACACAACTGAAATCGGTTGAGTTACTCTAGTTTAACAAGTTACCATCTGTAGTTGAGTCATAGCAGTGAGTCAAGCATGCTCTTAACCCACACCCTTTGCAAAGAAAACAACTTTTAAGAGTACATTTTATGATCATTTAATCTACCATGGCCTGTTTCAGAACTGAGAGTTGGCTAAGAGCACAAGTGCAGAGGAATTATTTGGACCGACCTGTCAGTAGTACCTTGTTAAAACACAGTAACTTAAGCACTTTCCACCTCGTGACCAAAAGTTGGGTCGATGTGAATCTTGCTTAGTTTTCTTCCAAATCAGCTGATCTCATTTGTAATTGGATAGGTTAGGTTATCGATTTTACCATCCATTTCTCATATGCAAATCTCTCATTCAGAGTAGTTTCTCCTGTATTAGTACATGTAAGCTTTCCTAACATCCTCTGTGTAATGGGTTCTATCACTTTCTGCTGGCTTAAGTTCTTTTCAATTACTCTGAACAGGAGGAAAGGTGAGATTTCCTTTGCACAATGTGTAGCAATCAAGGTGAAAAAACCCACCCTCTATCACAATATTCCCAATTATCGGAAGACGGTATCACTGTTAAATAGGACACAAAAATATAGTCCTCCGATCCCAGCGCAGAACTAGACAGCGGGGAAAAACTAAGTGGTGGGATGAGAGTAAGAGAGAGAGAAGGATATAACGTCTGGTCGGTTCAGAGGAATGAAGGCGGCTGTAATGCTGCCCTGATGTCAGGTCTAAACATCTGCAGTTCATCACCTTTGTATACAAAGTTACACACAGGCACTCTGTCCCATCGCTTTACTCAGCCTGGCACTTTCCTGCTCTTTTTGACATTTTGAGCTCTTTAAAGAAAGGAGACACTGTCAGATTTTGCAAAGTGCCCGAAGATGGAAACGGTGCTTTTGTGAGACCGATATGGGAGTCAGCCCTCTCTGACTGCACATCCAGTTCTACCTAAAGGACTTCGCATTCTTATCATCTGTGCCTTCTAAAATACGGAGTATAAATGCTGACTCTACAAATTACGAGTCTGCCAGCAGTTGAACACATGTTCTTTCTTCCTCTCTGAGCACTCCCACTGCAGTCATGTCGATCTGACTCAGCAGTGCTAGTTGTATGATAACGATACTCAGGTGCTTAAGTGCTTACAGGCTCAGGAACAAATTTGGAAAGAGACTGAACAACTTTGATAAGGGATTTAAAAAAGGGGGAGGTTAAAACGGAAATTGCAATCAAGACAGAGTTGTGAGCTGAATGCTTTCCTTCTCCCAACGCTGCCTTGCTGGGTGTTGGAGACAAGGCATGTCAATTACTTGGGCAACAGGTAAGTTAACAACAGACATACTAGCAACTTGGCGCCCAGCTTTGATTGTGGAAGGTCACGTTGCTGAAAGTCAAAGCATCTTGACTGAAGAAGGGATGAAAATGACAACATGCTCAAAAACAGAAAGAGCAATAAAAGCCATAATAAATAAAAGACATATGATTTCCGAAGGTTGCTGAAGGCTGTATTTAAGTCTATCTCATTGAAACAAAGAAAAGATGTATCCTTAAATCTAAAGTTAAATCTTAAAGTGAAGACACAGATCAAGATGCTCAGCTGCTGAAAATGAGAGTAGTCAACTTCAGTGACAGTTCCGTGACATATAGCGGGTCAGTATCTTGCCTTTATACCTCTTAAAGTAAGTAAATCTGATCAAAAGATCCTTTATAAAAAACAACCAAGATTAAGTCTATTTCAAGGAAAAGTTTTCATATCTAAAAACAACAGATAGTTTTTTCAGGATTTTGTTAAGAAATAGTCTTTCAAACCATGTTTGAACTTTCCTTCGCTAAGACTGCACATGCTTGAATTAAAATTCTTTAAAGAATTATGCTGTAAGGTGGGAACAGATCAGAAAATTTTAAAACCATTTTAGGATAAACTGTACTCTCCATTTTACATGGCACAGCCAGAATGAAGTGGTCTTGCAGAATATTTGTCCACCTAATTCTGATGTTAAAATTGAGCCTTTAGTGGTGCTTTCAACTGCTGTCTCTGAGTTCAAATGACCAATGTGATAGAGTCTGGTAAGAAAAAAACCTCCCTTTCTGCTGGCACAAGTCTTGCTCCATGTAATGAAAAACAAAAAATCCAGAATCGTTGACATGGTTTCAGTAATACTTAATTCTGGGTTACTGAATCAAGTTAATAACTTTAAACTATTTCACTTAGAGATGTTAAAACACATATTGTATTATTTTACAAAGAGTAATTAATCTAAAAGCTAAGATAAGATTTACACCCTATTAAAGCAGAACGTTCCTTAGTTTCAACTTTCCTATGCAGGATCAGAATATGCACAACTAATACGTAAGAATAAGCGATAGCTTGCTCATAGTTTGTATTTTTTCCAAGCGATTTTCTTCATCTTCTCCCAACCCAAATTTTTATTGGGTGAAATTAATGGACCCCAAAATGAACCCATCCCAGTTAGTAACAAATACTTCACGGCAATTTCAGAGACAAGTAAGATACTACTAACTTCCCAGCATAGTTTATGCAGAAATATGGATTTTTACCTTTTCTGTTTCAGTTTGACATTCCTGTTCAATATCAGTTTTCTTTTGCCTTAGTTGTTTTATTATTGGTAGGAACTACACACCGAGACTTCTGCACGTACAGAATTCCTTCTCTGTGCTCCTGAACTGATGGTAAATAAGATGTGACATCAAGCCTTACACAGTTTCTCTTTCCATGTTGAATGCAGTCACAAAAATGCACTCAAAGTAGAATAAGCTTTGAGGGAAATGTCAGCCAAAAGTCTCTCTTTATTGAGACTTCAGGCACCTCTCTTCATGCCTAAAATGTGGATGCTAGTGGGTCAGGAAGCAAGAAGTCGTTATTCAAATAATACTATGACCATTAGTCAGTCACTCTCAATACATCCATAAGTGCTACCTCCGTAAGTACTCTTCTTGACACGTAAAGAGGGTCCAAATTATTCTGATGAACATCAGGGAATTCATCTATCAAAACACATGGCAACTGAATCAACATCGCTCTGTTATCTATGATAGAAAAAGTTAAAACCATCTCTGTAAATAAATCTTAGGAGAGTAGGAGAAGCCACAAAACAGAGAGGGGAAACCCCAGAAATAAAAATGAACTATTTTCCCAAGCCTTAAATCAGACAGATTTGAAAACTGTGATTTGTCCAATTAACACAGTTTATTTTTGTTATTCGTTTTCATGTACTTCTGGGCTCTGACAAGGATCATCAAGCCAAGTGCTAAAATAGCTTGAAAAGATTGCATATACTTCTTCCTTGGGAACAAGACCTAAAAGAAAGATCTCAGAGAAGCTTCCTCTCTTGAGATTTTTCTACCTAGCTCTGTAATTTCATAACGAGATTTTTCCACAGTGTAAGAATTCAACCAGGCACAAGAATCTTAGCCAAGTTAGATAAGATTTAGAAGATTTTCCAAGTCTTTTGGTGCTACTCCTAACCAAAGTTAATTGTTCTGAGTTTCCTCAAGTAGTCATGCAGTAGAAATGTAACAGTAATATTTCAAGCTTTGCAAAAACAAACGCAATCAGGGTTTAACAGACAATTCATGGTAAATGAACAGAAAACAGGGATGAGAGCCAATAAAACAAATTAATTGGAAAGTAAAGAAAATATTAATTGAAAACTGTTGTAATATTCCAGATGGGGGGTTATGTCTTATTAAAATATTAACAGCAAAGTGCTAGTTAGCATCAGTGTAAGGAGGAGTGAATGAGAACTGATTCAGAGAAAAAGCCTCGAAATCACCTATACTTCTTCCAATATGAGTTTCTTTTACCATCTCTTATCATAACACTGACTGAGCCCAAATTTCTGTAGACTTAATAATACCTGACAGAACATAGCCTGAGGTGATACAAGAGCAGGCTGAGAGGAAGGCAAGTACTGCAACTCTATCCACACAAGCACATTTCTAAAAGGCAAACAGTATTTTCCATGATTCAATGAACCTATTCATTTTGGTGAGATGGAGCGTGATCGCTGAGAGAATGAGATACAGCCAGTTACCTCTCCTACATGTACCAGTTCTGCAATTTAGAAGCGAGACTTGTGCTGTTAGGTGTCTCCGCAATAAGGATGCTTCTCCAAATTGTCTAGATCCAAAAGTAAAAAGGAATCAAATTTCTCATTGGCCTTTGGGCAATTTAGCAAGGAACTGTGCATCTAATGTTCACACGCTGGCTATCACCTGTCTGATGTTAAAACACAGTCTTCCCAGGAGTAAACCAACGCTGTACCAGGAACTGTAGAGAATTTAAGAAATACTTAGATACAGAGTCAGCTCATAACATACAAAAAACCAGGGACAAAGAAAAGCAATGATGTAAAATGCCCATTAGCACAGCATGCTTCCTCAGCGCCACCATCACTTTGCCTCGGGCTTATTTCAAGTACAGTATCTTTAACAGAGAGAGAGTGGAAAAACTGCAAGGACATCATTGATCTGACCGCACTCCTGCTACTTGCTTAAGTTTCTTTCTACTCCATCAGCAGAATCTGTACCAGTTCTCCTTCATGGCTTTACCCTTTGCCGTTCTAAATCCAGGCACTCTCGTTCTCTGCCTATAGCATTAACACTAGTCAGACAAGCCAGCCACAAAGATGACAGGGATGCAGGCTCACAAACACTGATTGATGATGCACTTCCTAAGAAAGCAGAAGCAAGTAATAAAGATGACCTTAAGACATGATTTATTTGTGCTTGGCAATTCAGACACATACTGCGGACGAGCTAGAGACAGAGGCAGGAAGAGTGGATGTCGGTGATCTATTGGAAAAAGTCTCACTCAAAGCGAAGAACTGGTTGGTCAGCTCAAGTCAGAGAGAGTACAATATGGAATAAGTGCAGCATCAGGACTAGATGAAGAAATATATTTAATTTTATTTTGTGCTTCTTGAAACTAAAAAGAATTTTAAATGTTTTCAACTTGGGGCTGTTCAGCCTGGAGAAGAGAAGGCTTCGGGGAGACCTTATTGCAGCCTATCAGTACTTAAAGGGGGCTTATAAAAAAGATGGCGGCAAACTTTTTAGCAGGGCCTGTTGTGACAGGACAAGGGGGAATGGCTTTAAACTAAAGAGGGTAGATTTAGACTAGGTAGAAGGAAGAAATTGTTTACATTGAGGGTGGTGAAGCACTGGCACAGGTTGCCCAGAGAGGTGGTCCTGGAAACATTCAAGGTCAGGTTGGACGGGGCTCTGAGCAACCTGCTCTAGTTGAAGATGTCCCTGCCCACAGCAGGGGGTTGGACTAGATGACCTTTAGAGGTCCCTTCCAACCCAAACTATTCTATGATTCTATGATTCTATGATAACTTGGGGAAAAATAAATAAATAAAAGTAAAAATTGTTCAGGGTCAAAAAATACTGCTTCTGAGGAATTTTTAAGGAAAGGAACTTTGGAAATGTCGGCTTAAAACAATAACATGACTCTGACCTCGCCAAACAAGATAGAAGAAGCCGAAGTCTGTCTTTCCTCCATAAAGGAAGGAGGAACCTGAACTTGGAGCTCACACAGACATAGGTAAATTCTCCAAAGGCCGAAGGAAGGAAATAGTGGGATATCATCTGGCACTCCTTGGTTTGGGGATGGCATCTATAGGACCCTGTGAAACACAGCCTGAAAAACAGAAGTTCCATTGCTGTTTTCCTGTTTGTTTTTCTAGGTAAAATCATTTATGAATCTGATAAAGAACTTCAGCTGCTTTAAACCTTAGGGGTTTTTTTGGAGTAACCAAACAAAGCCATGGAAAACATGCCACATCTTTATACAAGACTTGCCACCAATGAGCTCTGGTCAAGTGCTGAAACAAGTTTTCCAATGTATTCGTTCCCATTCTGAATGTACTTGTTTGTTCACTTTCCATGGCCATTGAGGCAAAGAAAGTTTCCCAGTAGCAATGGAATTATAAAGATTAATCAATACTGGACAATACCTGCAAATATCTTAATTTGTTATCTGTAAAAATAAGAATTCTGCCCAAGACTTGGCTCTTGAACCATTACCTTGGTGCTGCCCAGAAGGAGATTTGTACTGTCTATGTGAGGTGTGCAATCAAAAGAGCTTGAACCTCAGAAACGGTAAACACATGCTCTTCACAACTGAGCTACTGATTCTGTGAACAGAACTATCTAGAGAGAACTGTCTGGCGAATAATGACTAAACCAGACAAAACTGTAAGTCTTTTAGTGATTCATGGAAAAGGAAGTTGTGTCAAAGACGTTGCTGAATTATGCGTGTAGTGTGAGTACTGTTGTAGTACCCTACCTCTGCATCACTTCTACAATGCCCCTGACTAGCATTTGCACCAATTTCACCTTTTCAAGCCCTCCACTTCAAACACTTGTCATTATATGGCTTACTTTGCCACTTAAATTCATAACTCTTCCTTGAAAAATAAGTAAAAATTACACCTTCTTCATTTAAAGAATTGTTCTTTGCAGTGGATTCTTCTCTGATTTCCAATAAAGCAAGCGAGGATTACAGAATCATTCAGTGGCCTGAGAACACTGTCAAAAGTCATCATAATAGCAAATGTGACACAGGAGGGGACTGACAAAACATCTCAAACAGCCATCAGCACTTGATGTTGATATTAAAATTACAGACTCGGTAGAGAAACTGGTTATAGTGCACGTAACATTTCTACCTCCCATGACCTTACAGATCTATACCTCCAACCCTCTGTTCCTCCTGAGCGCCTCTCAGCCACAACTGAAAGTGTCATCTTCATTTCAGTAATCTTTGCAAACCGTGAAGGCTGGAGGATTCCTGAGCCTTTAATTCTTCCTTTTAGAATGAAGAAAAAAATGGAATTAGCCTGGATTTTCACATCACAAATGGTATTTACAAAGGTGTCAAATGTTAAAACTATCAGGTTTTTTGTTTTGATCTTTTACTGGCAATCTAAGACTATTGAACCTGGAAAACTATGGTGCCCAATCCCACATTTTAACATATTGTACAGAAACATATTTAGGGACATGAGAAAGCAGGTGTGAAATTGTATTTACCAACACCATTTTTGCTCATTTATAACATGTTCTTTTCTCTTCTCCTCCAGTCTGGGGTTCAAAACCACTCATCTCTTTTTTAGTTTGGCTCATATCTCCAAACCAACAGGAATTATGATACAAAATTTTTGCTTTAGCAGTTAAGAGGTGTCCTGGTTTCAGCTAGAGTTAGGATAGAGTTAATTTTCCTCCTAGTAGCTGGTACAGGGCTGTGTTTTGGATTTAGCATGAGAACAACGTTGATAACACACCGATGTTTTAGTTGTTGCTGAGCAGTGCTTACACTAGTCAAGGACTTCCCAGCTTCCCATGCCCTACCGACTGAGAAGGCTGGAGGTGCACAAGAAGCTGGGAGGGGG
>NW_008794625.1:2314139-2333727 GCF_000699145.1 Aptenodytes forsteri | reverse complement strand
TCACTTGCTTTGTATATTATTATTATTATTATTATTATTTTATTCTATTTCAATTATTAAACTGTTTTTATCTCAACCCACGAGTTTTCTCACTTTTACTCTTCTGATTCTCTCCCCCATCCCACCGTGGAAGGTGAGTGAGCAAGCGGCTGGGTGGTGCTCAGTTGCCGACTGAGGTTAAACCACAACAAGAGGCCACAGAGGACTTCTTTGTTGTCTTTTTGAAAGAAAATTTTGAAAGAGAATTGAAAGAGAATTTTGAAAAAAAAAGAGGAAAAAAAAAATCCACTAGAAGAATGAAGTCACTTTAGCCACTGCAGATACAACTCCTCACCTTTCCCCTAGCAGCAAACGAACTTGAATGTTAGCTCTATCTAGTCCTCTTTGGATATAATAAAAGATTTTTGGAGCACCCAGGAAGCCAGAACATAGTATCCACAGCAAGACCATCTACACAAAAACACAAAAATGTGGGGCAAAAATGGCTCTGCTCATCATTCTGTCTACTTCAAAAACATGACCAGGTCACTACAAAGGCTTGTGCAGAATTCCCAGCACAAGAACTCCATCCAGTGTCCAGAAGACAAGGCTCTATCCACTTCAACAGAAGCAAGATGTCCAGCGGACACCTTCCACATGTGCGGGACAAAGAAAAGTCCGATGTCTTTATATGGAAATACAAAATGGTCTACATGTTGGATTTGTTTTTATATAACTCCCGGTTTACTGTGTGGTCCAATATGAAATCCTTATTCCTGTGAAATAACTGTTTTCTGATCTCTCTCCAGAAAGAAACCCAGAGAAACATTTTCATGGTTAGAATGTATTACCAAAAGATTTCATCATGCCTTAATTTATGCACATATGTAAGACAAAGGATTACTGAAATCAACTCTTTCATTCATCTAAATTTTATTGTGCCCAGCAGAAATGGTGCTTTTCTTATCTGAAAGTAGTGTCACACAAACTGTTTCGTTTTGGCTTAATTGAAAAAACACAATCCATTTTTACTACGTTTAGATACAACACACATGCTTAATCATTGTAGTTTGCTTTTAATTTTTCAGTGTAAGAGTTTTTAGCATTTCTCATTTCTCAACTGCATATGATCCAGCCAAAACTAGTCAATCACAACTCCTGATGTGGTCGTATATCCCAAGGCAGTGGTTTCTTATTTAGTTACACTCTGAGTGCTATCCCAAATAATGTACATTTATATCTATATTTCACGTGCATTTCTTCTTCCTTCACAACAATATTTACCTGTGTAATCCCCTGACTTTACTTATTCCTGGGTTTTATTCTGACATACTCAGAGGAGAATCAGGCTTACTGTCTTTACAATCAGCTGGAAGACTGTGTTAAAACCCCTTGGGAACTGCTTCGATGAAAGTACAGTAAATGCATGACTTATTTTGGAGGAAGCATTGTGTTTTGAAGGAACCGCTATATTTTGAAGGAAGCAGTGTAATAGTATCTCATGAGAGCAGTTATTAATTGCAAGTTTTGTATGGCTTGGATTTATTGAAGTTCTGAATTTATTGCCAGTTGCTGCCACATGTAGTCTATAATTTGTGAAACACAAGACTATATGCATTTCCCAAAGACCCTCCCCCTAATCAATTGCAAATTTAACAAATTTAGCACAAAGAGATGCTTCCTAATCAGGATCAGCAACCTGGCCACCAGCAACACTAGTATACAGATAAGCAAATAATAAAAGCATAGGCGCATCTATCTATAAAAGCAGTAATACTGCTCAAGAAGATTTAGTAAGATTTTTCAACTGTTTCGCACCCTCCATTCTTCTGGATTTCAGAACACGGTCTGGGTGTTCTGCTTGGGCAGAGGAAGCCCTTCCTAACAAAGCAGTTGTCACCAGAAATGAGAGGAACAGCTCTAAGGAGCTCTTCAGGGAGAGCAGTAATAATGGCTCACATCTCAACAACTACCCCGAGACGTTCAGACGAAATGGCAGGACATAAGCGCTTGCTGTGTTGCAATTCAGAAAACTCTTCATGGAGCAGAAGGTTATTGTGGGGGTGATGGGGTAATATTTCACCAATAGCACATTCACAGGTAGCATTAATGCTAGGAAACTCCTCATTAATGTAGAAGATACTCATAATGTTGACAGGCTGCTGTATGAAGCCCATACAGCCTCAGGCCCAACTATAGGAATAAGCTTTTCAATGAATGAAGAAGTTACACGCAGAGAAGGCTACACCTTTCTGGTTTAGCAACACCTCACTCTTTTGAATAGAATAGACTATTTCAGTTGGAAGGGACCCACAACGATCATCTAGTCCAACTGCCTGACCAATTCAGGGCGGATCAAGTTAAAGCATGTTGTTAAGGGCATTTTCCAAATGCCTCTTAAACACTGACAGGCTTGGGGCATCGACCACCTCTCTCGGAAGCCTGTTCCAGGGTTTGGCCACCCTCTGGGTAAAGAAATGCCTCCTCATGTCCAGTCTAAACCTCCCCTGGCGCAGCTTTGCACCATTCCCACGCGTCCTATCACTGGATACCGGGGAGAATTGTTTTCTACCATGTAGCTGACTTCAACTCTTTGATCTCAATTGTCTGAAGAATGCAAAACAAAGGACAGATTATTTTCATAATTACTCTTTCCAACACAAGAGATTACAATGATTAGCGATTAGGGTTGCGGCTACATAGGCACAAACAGCTCACGCCTGGCTCTGACGGAGGGCCTCTACCAACAGTCGTCATGCAACGGTATCGGGAAAGATGAAATAGGAGGAGATAGTTTTGTATCACAGACTGCACACATCTCTGTGCAGCTCCCCTTTGATACTTCCAAAGGAGTAACTTTCAACTGTTCTTCTGAAAGAGTTGTTTTATGTCTTTGTTCAATATGTGGCCTGATGGTGTCAACCAAAAGCCAGTCATTTTCCTTACCTTTCAGTTAAAAATGGTTTCATTTGTTTTTCTAAAGTGCCCCTAATATTCATTCTATTAGCTATAACGTATGAATCATTGCTAGATCTAAGTCAGTCTACCCCCCCAATCCTTGCAGATATCAAATTTAACTGAAATGTCTGAAATTTAACTGATTGAATTTCATCTGTTCCAATTAATTTAACTTTTTTTTTTACATTTACAGTAATTTTTTGTTACAGTGCAGGGCCTTAAAGGACTTCAACACTAGAATTAACATTTCATAGCAGGAGATGTAAAAAACAAAGTGAATTAACTCTTCTCCTTCATAATAAAACAGCTCTTTCCCCTACTCCCTGTTAAAGAAGCCTTAACAAAAGAGTTTTTATTACAGGACAATGAAAGAAAATGTAAATGAAATGTAGTACTTCAGGGTTTTCAGAGCATTTATGAGATCGTGTAACCATCTCTGGCACGTGTATTTCTGACAGCATTTCTCCTAAGTGTACTTCACCACTGTTTAGACAAGGTTACTTAATATGGCACCTGCCTCATGCTGTTCAGTGGGTTAAAGGCTTTATTCTATTAGCTTACATGACTCAGCTACGAGGTTTCTGAGAGCTTTCATGACCTAGTAGTAACCTCGCATTTGTTACAGCAGCTACAGTTTACAATCTCAGAAATATTATTGCACCCTAGATTCTGGCCTCATTTAGATTCTTTTTGTAGAGACAAGGGGGTCTGTGCACAGACTATGCTTAAACCTCATCAATAGCACAAAACTCCTTTCTTAAAATAAATTTGGGAACAAGTATTCTCAGTAGATGGAAAACATTACCCTTTTAAAGGGAGCAGTTTCTCAGCCTCCTGCACTGCAAGTGTCCATAAAAGGAAAGCAATTCTTTTGTAAAGAAATCACTCAAATACTTAATGTCCGGCCTTCTCCATCCCCAAAAATCAAAACACCACAAAAGTAACCAACGACAAATTCAATTAACACCACTTATGGTGAATAATTTTTAAAAATAATACCTTTTTAACTTACTGCAAATAGATTAAATTTCTGTTAATCCTGGAGAGACCTTTGTACTGCGTGTCGATGATAGTGCCATTGCAAGACCCAGGGAAAAGACACCGGGAGTCCGAAGTGGGAGTGAACAGTAACACACAGCAAATCCTGTAGCCGGTGGAGCCTCGCACCTGCTTCGTGTGAGCATTGCAAACTCCCACGACTGTAAGCAGAAGTTAGTAACTCCAGCTATTCCAGGAGGAAGCCCCAGAATGTAAATTACGTATAATTCATACATTATTAATAGCTGCATGTTGCGCTGCAAAAAGATTGCAATGCACTACATGGGTGCAATATTTATGATCAAGCTTCAAATCCTTTACTTCCTCTGAATTGTTTCTACCTCTATATATTTAGCCTAACATGTTCTCCACTACATCAGCTGATTTTTTTTTTTATTCTGCATCATTATGAACTCATACTTTCACATCATGCAGCACAGCAAACTGAAAAATGCCTTTGTTTTACTAGGAGGTACGTGAAGCGTTTCTACATGAGCAGTAAATACTCTGCACACATTTTCTGGATACATTTACGGTATATATCCACAAGCACATGTATTTCTTGGTGAGCTTGCAAGATTATAAAACAAAAAGCATTTTTCTTTGAAGGAAAAATGAATTTTCTTTGTAGAAAGCAAAAATACATATGCTGAGCTAGTAATCCTTAGGAAAAAAAACAGTTATACCAAATATGCTTAATCTATGTCTAGAGGGAAATGAAAAGAGGGAGAAAAGTCTAGATTGCTCTGAACAAGGGTATGTTTGATCTGCATGTAATGGGAGTGCTTTACAACCTTCACACCACTAGTTCATGTTGATGGACAGGAAGCTTAGACTTTGAGTTGGACCTGGAGGAATTCAGTTAACTAAATGCATCCCTTGCCTCAGAGATGAAAGCCACTTCCTATACCGCATGATCTCTCTATGGCTTTCTTGCACTGCTGTCAGCCATTTCAACATTTCTGTGTCTCAGAAAGGCAAATTTACATCTATGGTACAGGCTGGAAAAAAGTGTCAAAATTTTCTCATTAAATAAAATAAAATAAAATTTAAAAAAGCACAACATAGGAACACACAGGTATACATTAAAATTCACCTACCTAGTTGTGAAATGGTAAGCCTATATTTATAATAACCAGAGAAGCTGTTTTGACAAATATTCCAGACGTGAATACCCTCCGTGCTCAAAAGTCACTGAGGTTTTCGTTGGTGTGCCTTCTGAAGCCCTCGGTTCAGGCTGTGAACAGGATGCCTTAAGGAAAAAAAAAAAAGGTAAAAATCCAAAGTCCTGGCATTCGCCTGACATCAACTGTCTTTGTACCAATCACAGTTTTTGGTTAATTTTAGTATTTTCCCTTGACTTCTGAGATCTGGACAATTCTCACTCAGTAATATTGCACTAGCATCTGGAAATTACAGTGGGCCTCACTGTACCTGGCAGAGTAGAAACAGCCTTTTCTCCAGAAAGCTTAGGAACTTAAGAGCCAAAAGGACTGAAATTAAATGTGATTATATGGCACACTTAGGGCTTTGAATGCAAACGGTCTGAGTTCTAGTCTTGTTCTAGCCTTACTCACAAGACTATCCTACTTTTCTCCATTTAGAAAACCAGAAGACTTTCTTATTGGCACTTATACCTTAAATGGAGTGATAAATTAAATATTGCCAATACTTATAGTACTTTGTAGTAACTGATTTGCAAAAAAATGATTTTATACATAATTCAATCAGAGAAATGAGTTTTAGCAAATATTTTTTGCTAGTATATAGAGACAAATATTTTTTCGAGAAAAATCATAATCTGTGCTTAAGTACACTGGACATATATCATCATTAAATAGTATGCGTATAGCACTATCTTACACTCTTTGTGCAATTATTGCTCTTTTTATGAAGGCAACAGCTCCAGGTTATCACTGACCGATTTTTCCTAATTTAGCAAAGAAGGAATGAACGTGGCTAAGAACAGAAGACCTATCTTCAGTCTACAGCAGTTTATGCTGGCACCAGTTATACATAGCTGTGGAAACAGCTAAGGGTAGATGGAATCTTCTGTCCTTGAACTATAGTTGTCACTATAACGATTCTGGCAGAGTAACAGAATGAAATTGTTGACTCGTTCTAGTACTGCTCTGTTGAATTCAGGCTCAATAAGGTAACACAAAACGGGTCCCTGTTGGTGGTATTGTCTATCACAATGTGTTGCTGAACTGACTCTAATAGAGTGGCGCTTTTGTTGCTCTTGCTGAAATGTTTTAGTGGAGGTACTAAGAACAAGTGAATTCTCACTGAATTTCAGGAGTTCCAATAGTGTTTCTATATACCCATGTCCTCTATAAATATCAAAAAGTATTGCCAATAAAACAGTATTTCTGAAACACTTTCAAAACAATAATATTTTTCACACAATTTAGATATACGGCATTCCAGATTCTGGAAACACGTATGTATTTTATTATTGCTTCATATTCAGCAGTGAAAAAGTAAAGTTGTAAAAAGTTAATCAAATATATGACATTTGTTTCTCATCATCACTTCACTGAGATTCTGCCTTTGTTGAAGGCTACGGAGGATGAGGTTCTACAGTAAAATGGAGAGGGACATCGGTCCTCCAGGAAAATAATCCAGAGCATGTAAAAGAATTGCACGACAAGTGGAGTGTTTTGTTGATATATGTCCCTCTCTGGGGATGGGTTTGCAACCTTATGGACAGAGATTGCACTGTTTAGATAACTATATCCAGCAGTCTTCTTCCAAGCCCTCCTCACACTGACCCTGACCTGCAGCCAGCGGTTCAAAAGCACACCTCCGGATCCTGGATGTTCAAGGCATGAACTGATGCAATACCTTTGTTATCCATAAGGTCAGAGGTCTGTTTCTTTAATTTGAGAGCAACCGGCGTGTTATGGTGACTAATACATAGTAAAGCTCTCTTAATTAAAATGTGTAGTGGAGAAAGAGATACACGTCAAATAAAACAGATAACAGCAGCATCATAGTCGGGACTCAGGCTGCTGGATTACAACATTACTTCTTCCACCTCAGAATGAGTAGGCAGATGGACAAAAACATTCCACTACAGTACACAAAGTCTTTTGCATTCAACCAACTGTTCATCTTGATCAGGTTCAAGGATCCTTTCCTGCCTTCCCTCCTGCCCATTTTTTTCAAAATCCAAGAATTCTTTTACAAATTCCCTCTTCATAAATACTCAGAAGAACGCATTGCTTAAAAATACAACTATCTGCACGCCAAGAGGAGGAAATAAGTTTTTGAAACCCTATTAAGTTTTCACATATCACTTTATAGCATTTATCATGCACCCCTTTTTATTCCTGTTTCGAATGGCTCAACAGGGGAGCAGAACCATGACTCAGCTGGCCAACCACATTATAAATAATGAAACAAACAGGCTCCACATATTTTAACATCTTTATATATACCACATGTGGCTTCTTTTAAAAAAAAAAAAAAAAAAAAACAAACCTTTTCCTCTTTTGAGAAGCTTCATAGCTAATCCCAAATTGTATTACTAAATTCTAAAAAACTTTTATTCAGGGAGTAGTTAAAAAAATGAGCCACCTGACTCACATTAAAAGTGGATAAATAATGTAATTTTTTACAAGCAGTTAAGAGTTGCCAAATTTATAATACAGAACACAAAATTGAGTTTTATTGGTGAAAATGCTATCCAGCTCAAATTTGGACTAATTCTTCCCAGCACCCGTGGATCACCAAGATCAGGCCTTTTAAAGAGGAGATTTTTCTTTCCATTTTCTTATGTAGAAGATAAGGCAGATGTTTTGAAGGTTCTTTACATACCTGTAACGTGAGGTATTCAAAACAACAAATTTATGCATTCTTTTAGGATGTATATTATCACATGTTCCCTTACTGTGCCCAGTTTTCAGAGAATTCAGTCTTTCTACATCCTCAGGTATGGGCTTTTAATTCATGTTTTTAACTCCAGAAATCCTCAATCTAATCCCCATTAAGAAGACAGGTACCATCAACAGGCTATACAGACTGACAGAACTGTCTGCAGAATTTGGGAGGTCAGTCCCACAAAAATCAACCAGAAAGAACATCTGGATCTTCTTCCGAACTTTGAAAGTTTTAGATTTCAAATTATGCTCAGTTTAATTGATCCTACAACTGACTGGCCACATACCCGGACAGAGCTACGCTACCTGAACTGCTATTATGCCAGCCAAGGAACTGTATTCGTCGTATTTACATTAGAATAGAATATTCTTAACTTTCTTCTGCTCCGGTTGTGTGGACGTCAAGGCGTCATTCAGAATGTATCCAAACTGAGGTGATTTTTTTCATTGACTCCAGAGGGCTTTAACTCAACCCCTAACCTATTAATACATACCACACACCTCAAACCCTGCCCTCCCAATAAGAATTGATCAGGAAATTGAACACATAACATAATGTCAAAAAGAAAACCTGAAATATCAATTCCTGTGCTTGAATTTGGAATTAGGACTGTAGCTCCCGAGAGACGTTCAGTTTCAGCACAACAACCTATGATGTAATACAGTCTACTGCCCTGAGACTTTTGTTGTAGGTCCCCTGGGAAGAGGTATCAAACTTGACTGACTTTTTCTGTTTTGTTGGATTACCTAATGATAATGAATTTATTGTAGAAAGATTCGATTTAAACACTCAGGATGCTGATGAAGCTGAGTCAAACAAGCTACACAAACACAGAGTCATTTTATTTAACTCTCACCCAGCCCAGAGCATACCCCAGTGGTTCATGAAGTCTCAGTTATTTATTGATCATGGAGAATAACCAAAAAGAGAGTCATTTTCAATCTTACCTCTTATAAAACTTAAACATGAGGCTCCTAAATTGTGTGGGTCCAAGTCAGTCCAAGCACATTTTTGGGGAAAAGCCATCCCCCAAATTCAGTCACTCTACACACAGAGGTTTTAGGTCAGTGCAATTAGCTGAAGAAAATACACTTCTAATGGCTTCTAAAGCACTCAGGGCTTCCAACAGTTCAGCACACATGGAAATAATACTGGATAACAGACACAATAATGGGTTAGAGAGTATTTCCCTTTAGATGTTGTTACTTTGCAGCAAACAGTATGTGAAATTATAATGAAGGACAATCTGTGGAAGATCACAAGAGTTTTCCTTTTAGTGGAAGGCTATAATCTACACGGGTTAAGTTGACATACAAAAATATATATACGGTTCAGCTTTTTCAGCTTTGAACATCTTCACAGTTCAAGCAACTCACAAGTCAGGTGACCACCAGTTTGCTCTAGCCGGCCGGGTGGCCCCATCAGGCAAACACCAAGCCTGTTACCAGGGCATGACTCTACTGCAGGACCACAGGTCACAGTAGTTTAGAGTACACTGAGCAACAATTTACTTGGTAGATCTGTTCGAGACTGGCTGCCATATATTTTACTGGTATAATGTCAGTCTGTTTCTGGAACAAGAATCAGTCAGTATTAATTTTTTCTAATTTTTAAAAAAAAAAGTATCATGATAATTATCTTTAAAAAGTCAATGCAAAAAATATGAATTTCCTATGTATCTTACATGTATGCTTCAGGTCTTCCGCTGAAGTGCTGAAGTCAGAATTACGGACCTCAGGCCTACACTGACTTATCCCAAGTCGAAAATCTGGCTCACAAAGCGATGTCTGAAAAAGGTTCTGAAGAATTTGAGAATGAGATTCATTGTTCTTGCTCTGGAACATAGGAAGGCTATATCATTTCCAAGAACACCAGCCTCCAGCTTCAAACACATTAACTGGGAAATTCCTGGCCGCACAACTCTATACATCTGGAACATCGTCACTTCTCTGGTTTGGGTACATGATGTATGCATTTGATTATGTAATTTTGGCAGATCGGCATATTTTCAGAAGTAAAAAACATATCAAGATGCTCTGTGCAGTAACTGCAGTAATAAAATAGATAAGCATTGCAGAGAAAGAAATGTCGAAAAAGCCACAGATGAGAGGCTGGCAAAAAATCAGAAAACCTCACAGTAAAAGACACAAAGAGCTCCACCACTTATTTAGTTTATCTAAAAGACTGAGAGATGACAATCATAGTGGAGAAAATCCTGGCCTTAAGGGTTCTTTAATCTAGTAGAAAGGCATAACAGGGAAACAAATGGCTGGAAGCAGAAGTCAGACAAATTCAGTACTAAAGACACAAATTGTTAACAGTCTGAGTGGGAAATTAGTAGAAAAAACTACCAAGAGATCCTCCACTCTTTGGTGTTTTCCAGCTATGACTGGATGTCTTTTCTCAAAAAAGGTATATTTCAGCCAAAATTTATACTGTAAGTCTTAAGCGGATAAAATCGACCAGTGCGCAGCACATAAGAGAGCACACCCGATGATCAAAGTTCTTGTAGAGCCTTAAAAAAACCTTAAAAATGTATTAACTGTCCTGGCCAAGCAGACAGATGGGACTCAGGGTACATACGACCACAGTATTTACACGGTGAGTTGAAGCAGGCTTTGTACTAGAGCAGAAAAGACTCTGGCTGCCGGACAGAGGCATGTTTCATACTTGTAGCTGCTCAGAAATAAGAAATATCATAAAGGAAATCCACAGAATCCCAACAAATATTTATACAGCTAGTTCTTTACTTCCACATCCCCCAGAGGTGTTTTTCACAAAATGAATGACCTGAAATCAGGCTAGAAATCCAATAATTCTGAGTTTAGCTTATTAGTCATAAGCACCAGCAGAAGAACCTATTAGCAGGACCGCTGCTAGGCACTCGGGGCCCGAAGGGGCATTTCTCAAAACACCTCTCCTGCTTCACTGCATGCTAGTTTTACTGGGTTGTCTTTGGCCTATTAAATAATATACATTATAAGAAGGTACAGTTTCACGTATCTCCCATCAGAGCCATCAGCTCTTCCTATTTATCACCCAAAGTGCCTTCATTCCTTAATTTAATGCTTACTAAACCACTCTGACAATAACCGGAAGAGAGCATCCATTTGAAAGAACAGATTCAAACTCTGCTGCATTCCAAAATGAAACTTGTTCTGCAGTGCTATGCCCTGAAACATCCATCTTATTTATCTTAATAAAACATCCATCTCTATTTATCTTAGTGGTCCTATTATTAATGTCTGATCTGGATGAATTTAAAAGGAAAGAGGTTACAAACTAGGTTAGCCATGATAAGGTCTATCAATCTTTGGACTTCATGGTAACGCAAGCTTTGCAAAAAATAATCTCATTAAGAAATAAAACATACCCCTTTATGCCCTCCTCATGCTTCCCTTCATTTCTTTAAACACAGGGGAGCCTTGGTGTCATGTTTTACCTTGATCTCTCTCCCCCACAGGCTGTTACGGCTCTCACTGCGGGGATTCCTTTGCAATGGGCTCGGGGCGGGGGCTGGAGGGGGGGTGATGAAGGCTGCATTTGCCACTCTCTACAGCCACAAATGAAGATGAAGTGTGAATTATACAATAACAACCTCTACTTCTTCACTGTTTTGAATTAAAAGAGATGGAGGCATCTCCCACATCAGAGGAGTCTGTCACCAGCCTTCCACTGAAAACTGAGCATACGCAGATGGGTGGGGAGGAAAAAGAAGAGAGAAGTTGTGTAGCGGGGATGAAGGCTCATCTCCTGCAATACCCTCGAGCCTGGGGAGTGAAACGTAATATCCCTTCCAGAGGGAGATAAAGGGAGAATTCCAGTGAAGCTTGCCAGTGACACTCAGCACTCTGCAGAGCGCACAGATCTGGAGGTCAGCGCCACCTGGGCAACAGGGCAAATTCTGTTAGTAAACCAATTTAACTGGCTACACTAGACAACTGCAAACAAATAGTTGTCCTAAGAAAACCAACCAACCAACCACACAACCAAAAAAAAAAACCCCATACCAACAGATGCTGCCAGACACACTCCAGCTGTTATTAATAGGAAATTAAGAAATAGGGATTAACTGGGGAAAAAATGGTTAAGCATTTTGGTGCATTTTCACTTTACCATCATAATTTTGGTAGCGATAGTCAAAGTTATCATGAGGATGGAGAGTTACTCAGCCTTTCAGGTACCAAGATCTCTTTGGCAAGGAGAAGCTTTACAGGTATCAAATCTCTTGATGTCTACAGTCCTGAATAACGTTACCTGTATTTTTAATGGCTCCTCACTCATCCTTTTATGTCATAGTACATGTGGAATATTTCAGGAGATTAGATCGCTAAGAAGATAATCTTAGTGCCCAGGTGCGGATCAGGGTAGGCAGAAAAAAACCAACAGAGAGCAAGAAGAGAGGAAGCTCGTTTTGTTCCGGCTAAGCTGGACCACACGATAGCGCACACAGCACATGCACACGTAACCCTTGGCTCAGTTTTTCTCATAAGGCGGCAGCAGCTCTTATCCTTGCTGGTTTGATCCCAATTATATGACCTATGGCATATAGGAACTTTCCTTTCTTTCCTAATAAATTAAAGGTAACAAGGTGAAACTAATCAATGAAACCATAAAGCCATATGGTATTGTGGTCCTGAATGGTAAGTTTATACTCTGAGAATCTGCAAATTAGCTGTGAAAATAAAAAACATTTAAAAATAGATCAAGCAGAGATAAAAGCCTTGGAACACATTGTAAAAATTACAGATTCCCAGACCCATTAAAGTGAACTAAAAGCAAATGACAATGTGACTAGCAACTTTATCAAATTCAATAAAAGGTCCATTTCTTTTTTTTATCCAAACAAGGGTTTGTGATCATGAGCACCCCGCAATGTCATATGTTATCTAGAAAGCCATACTGTGTCACCAGTAGATAAACATCATCAGGAGTCCAGTTTCCACCTCAAGGGAAACTTCTGGGACTATCTTTGGTTCATGGCTGGGTCAGGTCACTTAAAGTTTTCACTGACCTGAACCTGATCCAAACCAAAGGATTGAAATTCCTGACCCACTCACCCCAAAGAACAACTATAATGAAAAACTGAAATGGAATCATACAGTATAGCAAGCGCATGCCTGAAGAACAGTATCTGTCTGAGACAACTTCAGGAGAGCACCTGCCTCTTTTTCTCAGGAGATCCCCTGTATTTACCACGGGACTGACTTGAAGAAGTGAGTCTTGTAGTCAGAAAGCTATTCTGCTAATTTTATTGAGTTAGTCTAATAAAAGTACGTGAAATGTAACTGCATTTTCAGGACATTCCTGGTAATTTGTTTGTAAAACCTCACTTCCTTAGTGTTTCTCCTTGAAATCAGTTCTTAAAGCAACCTGAAACCACTTACGACAGCAGCGCTATTACTTTTGACAGAAGAAAAAGAGTGATCAAACTAAATTTCTGGCCACTTCCAGCTCTCTGTAACACAAAGTTACTAAGGTAGTCCTGCAATTTGGCATCCTGGCTGCTTTAACAGCTCTGTACTGTCAGTAAGTACTTACTGAAATGCAACTTTAATCTCACAGAGACTAAAAGTAGACACTGCACCAAAATGTGTAAAGAGTAGTTGGTTTCAAAACTGCAGAGGAAAGATGACTCCAGCTGAAACAACACTAGTGCATCCATAAACAATTCGGTCATATTGTCATACTGAAGAGGATTCACAGATTGCTTATGGATAACATTTCTGTGGCTTTAGTCCCAAATTAGGAGATAATTAGGTGTTATTGTTAGTGGGGGTTGGGGCGGGGTCGTTTGTTTGTTTAAATTCTGCCTTATAAATACATGACTTGACGCTATATGGAAAATGAAAGTGCTACAGAATGAATCTCCGCTGATAGCCTTTGGTGTACCTCCACTCCTGTAGCAACACGCCCCAATTTACAGAGCAAGAAAATTTCTAAAGTAGTTAAGAAAGTGCCTGTGTGGCAAACCACAATGCTGTGCAGAGATAGCTTGGTAACTCTGACCAAAGCAGCAGTACGCTGTGTACAGCCGAAGAGCAGGCAATTAAGTACCGGACAAACCAAACCACTTCAGCTAAGGAAATACTTTGCTTATTTTCAGGAAGCAGCACGTAGCACACGGTCCTGAGCCTGATATACAGCAACTGGCTGATGCTCATCACAAAAACACTGCTTGGAAGTCAAAATGCTGTCCTCCTCTCCGCAGCTTCGAGGTATCTCCCCGCTTTGTCGGGACTGAGTTTCAGCCAGCTAAGGATTCCCCTGCTCCATAATTTCTGCTACAAGCTAGATACATCATGAATAACACAATCCATTTCCATTGCTGAGCTTGATGCAAAACTGTAAAATTAGTAAGATGCATTTATTTATATAAAACATAAATGTATGAAATATATAAAATATAAAATGTAATTTTACACAAAATACAGTATTTAATGTTACATAAGGATTTTTTCCTCTTTTTCTAAGAGTATTCTTCCCATGCCACAGAGTAGGGAAGGCAGGTAGCAGCCATTCCCAGGAGGCTTATTGAAACACTTCTTGTTGACAGCGTGCAGAACCCTTACTTATTTACAAATACAACAACTTCAGTTGTGCAACAGTAGGAGGTATCATCCTGCATTGGCAAGATTGCTTGAAACTTCTCATCCCTTGGTTTCATCAGTCCTTTATGATGTGATCTCCAGTTAAATTCGAGCTTTTCCTTTTGTTTATTGCTCCCCTTTCAGTTTAGAAGCTTATTTGTGTATTTTCTTTAATTGGCTATATTTAAGCTTCTTATTCTCAGGACTTCTTCTAATAACTGATTAAAATTGGCTTTCAAGTAGTTTTAGAATGCATATTTATGACTCTGTGATCATTAGACTTGTTTTCTTAGGTCTGTCTTGTACCAGGAACAGTGAAGTAAAACCTCCAGGATGGCTGGCACTAATAAATAGGTCGTTTGTTTGTTTAAATTCTGCCTTATAAATACATGACTTGACGCTATATGGAAAATGAAAGTGCTACAGAATGAATCTCCGCTGATAGCCTTTGGTGTACCTCCACTCCTGTAGCAACACGCCCCAATTTACAGAGCAAGAAAATTTCTAAAGTAGTTAAGAAAGTGCCTGTGTGGCAAACCACAATGCTGTGCAGAGATAGCTTGGTAACTCTGACCAAAGCAGCAGTACGCTGTGTACAGCCGAAGAGCAGGCAATTAAGTACCGGACAAACCAAACCACTTCAGCTAAGGAAATACTTTGCTTATTTTCAGGAAGCAGCACGTAGCACACGGTCCTGAGCCTGATATACAGCAACTGGCTGATGCTCATCACAAAAACACTGCTTGGAAGTCAAAATGCTGTCCTCCTCTCCGCAGCTTCGAGGTATCTCCCCACTTTGTCGGGACTGAGTTTCAGCCAGCTAAGGATTCCCCTGCTCCATAATTTCTGCTACAAGCTAGATAAATCATGAATAACACAATCCATTTCCATTGCTGAGCTTGATGCAAAACTGTAAAATTAGTAAGATGCATTTATTTATATAAAACATAAATGTATGAAATATATAAAATATAAAATGTAATTTTACACAAAATACAGTATTTAATGTTACATAAGGATTTTTTCCTCTTTTTCTAAGAGTATTCTTCCCATGCCACAGAGTAGGGAAGGCAGGTAGCAGCCATTCCCAGGAGGCTTATTGAAACACTTCTTGTTGACAGCGTGCAGAACCCTTACTTATTTACAAATACAACAACTTCAGTTGTGCAACAGTAGGAGGTATCATCCTGCATTGGCAAGATTGCTTGAAACTTCTCATCCCTTGGTTTCATCAGTCCTTTATGATGTGATCTCCAGTTAAATTCGAGCTTTTCCTTTTGTTTATTGCTCCCCTTTCAGTTTAGAAGCTTATTTGTGTATTTTCTTTAATTGGCTATATTTAAGCTTCTTATTCTCAGGACTTCTTCTAATAACTGATTAAAATTGGCTTTCAAGTAGTTTTAGAATGCATATTTATGACTCTGTGATCATTAGACTTGTTTTCTTAGGTCTGTCTTGTACCAGGAACAGTGAAGTAAAACCTCCAGGATGGCTGGCACTAATAAATAGGTCTCCTTTCTTTGCTAACAATTTAACATAGTTTTCCTCAGTGGAGGTTCAAAAATTTACTTGTAGCAGTAATATTTTTTGCTTATTGCAAAGGCACGTAAGCAGCCTAAAATTTAACATGGTTATTTAACATATGCTATACGCGTAAGTATAAAACAATACATAAAAGTCCTTCACTCATTAAATGATATTAAAATACTTTTACTGACTCTCCAAGATATGCAGTCCTCAAAAGTTCATCATTGTATGATGAATCTGACTTCTACTTTCATTTCCAGCAGCAGGTCAGTACTAATTTACTCATTGTTTCATCCATCATTCATGACCAGAACCATATTATTACTAATTAAGTGAATTCATTCGGGGGTTTATTTGACTGAAAGTCTTAAGAAGAGCCCATCTACCTATAGTGCGTATCATTTCTTGAGAATGGCACGCGTTTTCAGGTTTGGAGTCATACAAATAGTAGCTCAAAAGACGTGACTATGACAAGCACTGTTCAGACTGTATTTATATTCATGGCATTCTTATCCTGGAACCTTCAAACACCAATTCCATTACACTCCTGAAAATTCAGCTGTGTAGCCATACCTTCCTTGTCATCTTTTTATTTTTCTTTGAAGCTGTACAGAAAATAGCACGGGATTACAAAGTACTTTCCTCACAGCCCCCGTGAACAGCACTTTGCAGAACGGTCTTTACAGTACATTGCACGAGGTGCTTGCGATCTGCAGGCCTGAGCTGACTCCTGCTGAGGAACATCGAGGACAACAGTTGAATGGGTTTCCTCACGTATTATTGCATGAGCGAAAAACAGCTAAATCCAGCCTTCATTATCAAACTGAAAAGAATTTAAGGGATAGGTTGGGAAAAGTTGTTACCAGTGAAGGCTAGACAAAGGAATTTCACTAAAGGAGTGATTTTGCAGGAGGACAGTAACAGCAAGTGGAGCGTCTTCCAAAGAAATGCAGCAATGTGAATTACAGCGTGGTGGCCAGAGCAGGGCGTGACACCAAACGGAGCGATGAAGGAAGAAGACTGAGCAGGGAGGAACCAAAAATTTAAGCAAAAGATTCAGACAAGACAGAGCTACATAGAATCATAATAGAGCACAAACACAAGAGCCAACGAAGAGATGTGAAAGTGACAGATGAGTAAGATAAAACGGACAGTTTGAGATGGTGTTTTGAAGGGCTTTGGAAGCGATGAGTGAGTGACGTCTGAGCGAGGCTGAGCTTCCATCTTAGGCTACAAAAGCAGAGAGAAAACTACAGCGCAAAGAACAACACTTGTTATGAAGACGACTGGAAAGGAATGGTTTTTCATCTGCTATGGAGAAAAACTCAGCAGAATTTTCCTCCGTCTCGTTGTTAGGGTAGATTTTGGAAGAAGAAGAAAATTGGATAACAAGGTGTCAAGGCTTGGCAACTGAAAGGAAAAGGAGATTCAAAACCATAACAGAAGAGAAAGGAATGGAACGTAGAAGGGAAAAGAAAGCTCTGAGAGTATCAACCATTTTTTCCTTTTTAACAGTTAGGAAATAATTAGCAAAACTGTAAACTCAAGAATGTCAAGAGATTAAAGCTTTGCAGGAAGAGTAAAGTAATTTGGGTTCTCATCATGGCTCTGACCTTAACTTATCCCATGCTTTAATTCTCCCTGCGAACAGTATCACAGTGGCAGAACTGTGCTGAGGTTTGTGTCATCCATGCTTGTGAAAGCCTTCTGACTTCTCAGGAGGGGGAGATAAAAGAATTTAAATGGAAAAAAACAATGCAAATGTTTTGAGACTACAGGATTGGAAGGATCCAGCCAATCTAATAAACAAAGTTTTTTGGAAAAAAAAATAAAAGAACTAAAATATCTTGCCAGCGTTTATTCTTACTTCTTGCCATTAACTTACATTGACATAGATTTGCAGCACACCGTCTTGGGAAACAGTTCTCAGGACTATCTCTGCTTTTTCTGGCAAATAAATAAAGAGAGCTTGCATTTACTGCTTTAACTGTAATAGTCAGGAAAACAGTGACTGACTTTATAAAGCAAAGCTTTAATTTCATCCGGCTTTAATAATATTTCAAAAAATATAAAAAAAGAGGCAGGAAAAAAACCTGCTGTCAGTTTAAATTCTTGTCGCAGCTGATATGACTGCTAGGTATGGTTCGCAGTGAAAGAATATCAGTTGAATGAAAACGCACCCTGAATTAAAACTCATAGAAAAATGTGTATCTATAGAATTCAACTCCCCCATCATTAAGATGATGAATGACACCCTGAACAGCAAAATTAAGTATGTTTATTTGGCTAGTTAGTTTAGTGGACACATGATAAATTCTGCTAGTTCTCACTGGAAAACACTGCCAATATTTTAAGTTCCAGTTTCTTTCTGCCAGAATATCCTCTGCTTTATAAAACATGACCGCAATTATTAGAAAACCATCTGCAGTGATCTCTTCAGACTGAGGGAGGCATCTCCTGAATTCACTGACTTGACTGGCTGCTGATTTTTATGTTCTTAGCAGTAGCTAAATAAACATTGTCTTAAAATACCCCTCTTATTCAAGTGGTCTAACAAGACCGGACTGATGTTTAGCAGTGAAGAAAAATGATCTTTAAATTCAAGAATAAGTTTTGACACCAATTACTTATTATGCTGCTTTTTTGTATGCGAAGCACTAAAAAGAAGGTTTAGGGTAAAATATTTTTACCTTCTAGTTCTTAAGCCTTGGAATTCACCACCGACAGGCAATAACATTGTTCCAGAGTATGCAGATATTAAAATCCTGATGAGAACACTGATTTAGCCCCTTTATTTTTAATGATCAGTAATTAAGAGATCATGAGATCACATGAGAAATACCTACTCGTAACCCTTCTTGAAGCAGAAGGAGTCAGACTCAAGGTTTAATTGGAAGCTTCACATTTCAGGATGAAATCCATGAGTATTAACTATTTAAATGTTTATTTGCAATACATCAAGATGCCATATGAACTGCACAAGCAAATCAGTCATTTGCTGTATTGCAAACTTTTTGTTCCTTTTTAAGAATGAAAATTCTAAAACGCTTTTGCTGTTGTACCCAACTTCACACAGTTTACCTAACCTGCAGTTCAAGTACACTGGAAGGACTTCTCTTGTGCCGCACATAAATAAGACCCAGATGCTTTACTGTGGTTGTCAATGTATATTTCATTGTTTTGGCATTTATATTAAACATATTGAAAGGATGCACTTTATATACGCAACTGAAATCATTATAAGAACACAGGAGAAAAAAAAGCAATTTTGAACCTCAAGGATCATTTCATCTCTTTGTTCACAACATAGTTTCATTTGCTAATGTTTATCCTGCCTTCTTTTCCTCTATAGTTACTATATTAATGTGATTCAATCCTTTCTTACCTACGCTAAATATAACTCCCCTTTCTCTCTGTCTTCCCATCTCTCTCTGAAACTACTGGCCACATTTTGCTCAGTTTTACTGGTTTTGGCTGGGATAGAGTTAATTTTCTTCCCAGTAGCTGGTATGGGGCTGTGTTTTGGATTTGTGCTGGAAACAGTGCTGATAACACAGGGATGTTTTCGTTACTGCTGAGCAGTGCTGACACAGAGTCAAGGCCTTTTCTGC
>NW_008794625.1:2267386-2313945 GCF_000699145.1 Aptenodytes forsteri | reverse complement strand
AATGAATTCCTTGTTCTGCTTTGCTTTTTTGTGCGGCTTTTTCTTTACCTATTAAACTGTCTTTATCTCAACCCACGAGTTTTCTCACTTTTACCTTTCCGATTCTCTCCCCATCCCACCGGGGGGGAGTGAGCGAGCAGCTGGGTGGGGCTTGGTTGCCGGCTGGGGTTAAACCATGACACCAGTCCAGGTTATTCCTGTGCAAACAGCAACTACGAGTCAGCTACGTTTTCAAGAAGTTGCTATGCCCACAGAACACTTTCCTTCGAAGTGATGGGGAAATGTCTCCTCTCTCCAGTTCCAGTTGTATAATTCACTTGTAGTGAAAAGAAAGCAGTCATTTGTGTTCAAACCTGACCTGTCCCTTGACTTCCCCAATTCACATTTTCCTCTATTGCTTTACTTCCGTAAATCCTAAATCCACAACTGAACTCAGCAACAATTCCTATGCAAGGACAGTAAACACAGACAAATCTCGGTAAGGAATTACCAAGAAAGAAAATGGATTTTCAGAAGATGTCAGGCATTTTCACAGGCTACAATGAAAGAATAATTTAAGTTGACGAGGTAAGGATAAGCTTATCCACCCACTGCTTAATTTCACCCTTGGACAGGTTGACCACATCTATGTTATGTGTTTTTGAAGTCTCTCATAGATACTACACAGCATTCTATTACAGAAGAAGAAAACCCAAGAATTTTCCTTCAAACTTTACACAGAAGAATAGAATTCTGGTTTTGACTCTTCCTTAGTGTAATATAAATTGAACTTCTTAGGAAAGCCATGTCAGATTTTTCAAAAGACTGCTCAGTCTCCCTCATTCCCCAGCCTATTCTGGCCACAGCTGCAGGCTAGCTTTTGTAGGACAACACGGCTTTCTGACTGCCAGCCGTAGGAAAAGTCGCTAGGTCACTACCACTTGTTGTCCTCAGCAGCTTCCAACTTTAGTAATGCCTAAAGCAAGTCCTGCAAACTAACAGGTCTAAAAGCTATGACAGCTTTTGCTCTTGGCAGCCAAGCATAAGAGGTTATTGCAACAGGACACATTGCTCAGCCACAGCGAGTGCATCCACAAACTGCAGGATGTGATGGCCAGCACTTCATCAGGACCGAAGGTATTAACACAAGAGTTTCACATATGCTACCCAAACTCTCTACCTAGAAATCTTCGTTCTTACAGTCTTCATAAAAATCCACTGAAAACCTGGCAAACGAGCTACCAGCTACCACCATCCCAATATGCAAAAGCACCAAGTTTTTCCATCCCAGAAATTTTCTTCAAACAGTTCAGCACATCACTAATTGAACATAAATAAAGGTTTTAATGATTCAAGCCTATATAAACCTTTTTTCAGCTCAAAAGCTAGAAGTCTCTTCAGGATAAAAAAGGCTTGCATAAAATCACCGCAGTAGAGCACAGCCAATGCCTCTATCTCCATTTGTTTGCTTTAGCACTTTGCAAGGTTCCCTCAATTCTCAGGTCCAGATCAATCATTTGTTAAAGAAAGAAATGAACAGGCTTGGGTGCCTCAGCAGAATACTGATAAGAAACAGTGTCAGCTCATTTTAACTGAGGACAAAAGCCAACTTAGAAAGAAGATTTTTTTTCCTCTTCTCATCCTTGGTAGAAGACTTGATAAAACCTACCACCAAGGTGAACAAGGGGAAAGAAAAGAAAAAAGATGTTTCCTAGCAACTCATTTATGCTTCTCATGTGGCTTTTATTGAATATTTCAGCTTTGCTTTTTGAAATGATTTGTTGTATTGTCATGTACAGTGACAGTATATTCTTCTTATTATCTATCCTCAGAATTATTGGTTGAATATTTATTCAAGACTACACCACTGCAAACCTATCGCTTTAAATGTCTTAACCGACCAGGTCAAGGAATGTGCGAGAGATGTACAAGGTCATTACCAGCAGATGAAGGGCTAAAGGAAAAACAATGTTAAGTCAGAGCAACTTACTTCATACGTGGGCTACAACAGCTTTTCGTGCTGAGACTAAGGGACGAGCACATTATGAGTTACAAGAGCTGTAAATAAGCACAGGCCTTTCATCATTAGCGAAAGGGGAGAAAATGTTATTCCCATGATTAAACTTCTTAATTGCTTTCATTTACGTACATTAATTTCCTTCATGCCAATGATCTCTCACTTTGACACATGCACCCAGTAACACCCCAGTGCCACCAGTAACCCTCCAGCATTCACAGGACACTGCTTCCAGCCATGTTTACAGACCAGCTACAAAAAACTGCAAAAGCAAACAGCAGCACTATAAATACAGCTGGGAGCCTGATGATGAGGTCAAATACTATCTGACTGGTACCATGTGAAAGGAGCGTCTATTCTGTAACTGATAAAAGGAATTTTCTAGGAAATGGTGCAATACACACTGAAAGTCACTGAAATTACATCCAGGGACAACGCTTAAATGAAAGTTTTACCAGTATCACTTTACTCTTTTTGGCACACATTGCTAGCTTAGTGCCTTATCTCTATTTGCTCTTTTCTACTACAATTTATTACCCTAGTCAAAGGGTAACAAAATACCTTGGCTTTCCACTGGAATTTAACAAGTGTCTCTCCTCCCTTTCCCACTGAAGAACTAGGGAAGCTACATGGAAGTTGCGGTGGAACACTGATTGATATGCACTAATTCTCTTCTGTATTACAAAGACAAGTCATATGCATTTGGAGGAAGACGTTCTGTTTTCAGAAATGCCAAATGACTGACTGAAATTCTACCTGAAGACACCAGAATGGCATAAGAAATATGACTTCAATCGCTTAGCAAATTCCCCCAGGTCCTGGTTTCCCAGCAAATGTTCTTTTTCTGATCATAGGAGATGCCAGTTTAATCTTCCCTGAAACAATAGCCAAAGAAAACAGGCAGCTTCGCGGGGTATCACACAGAGACGTGTTCCTTGCCTACTTCTGCCAACATACTTTTTCCTTTCTCTACAGCGATGAAGGCTAACAGAGTGCTGCTATTCAAGAGCTGTATCTCTGCTCTACATCTCTCTAAAGCGACATCTGTGCTCTACGTAAGCATCTCTGCTTTTCCTCAGTCTTCTCCCAAGCAGACTCTATGCAGCAGATCACATACAGCCGTGCTGCAAGTTCTCCAGTTCTCTCCCCTCAGGTGGTGTACATGACCTCTCTCAACTTCGCAGCATCCATGAGGAATAGCCTAGGTAAAATTTTGCCCTATAATGCAGGCATGGGGAGTAAATTTCAAATGCCTGACATTGCTGTATAGTACTTAATGAATTGATATTCATTAATTAGGTAGCCTAATGTTTCACTCTAAGTAATAGGTTAGATTCTTCTTAGGAGTTTTATTAACTGGATTCAGCTTCATTTTCTATCAGGATACACCAGCTGCAGGAAAAAGGCAGCCTCAGACCACTTTAAACTGTATCCCATAGCCTGACCTTCCTCTTCTCTCACTCTCCCTCTCTTAGGAGTTTTATTAACTGGATTCAGCTTCATTTTCTATCAGGATACACCAGCTACAGGAAAAAAGCTGCCTCAGTCTCCCATAGCCTGACCTTCCTTTTCTCTCTCTCTCCCTCTTTTTCCTATCCCATTTCCATTTTTCCAGCAATTCTATATCACTTTCTTAGGATTATACAAAAATTATTAAATTGTTAATGTGGAAATAAAAATAATTAGGAAATATACTTTGTTCTACACACACAGTCACTGCCTGTACATCAAAATGGGGCTCTGCAGTGTAGATAAATAAATGAGGATGGAAGGAAACTAGTTCACAAAGGCAAACGGACGAGGGTTTTCCTGTGGGCTGTCCCAAGTTGTACCTGGCTCTTCACAAGTGTGTGACAACCGGATAGGGAGCTGGCTCTGAGGCTCTGGGACCTCAGCGTGAACAATACACAGCTAGAAGAGCCTTCCACCTCTCTGAGCTCCTGGTGCTGACGGGAACACCTCCTGGCCTGTGTTACAGGCACAAGTAGATTTACTTGCCACGGGTGGGCTGAATTTGTGCTTCTCATCAAAAAAACAAAAACAAAAAACACACAAACCCCCTAACCCCCCCCCCCAGAAGGCATAGTTTCTAAGCCATCACAGCATTCCTTGGGAGTTAAAGTCTCCGACCCTTTGAATTTAAGGCTGAACGGCACATTTCCCAAATCCCTGTTCATCACAACTACAACTGTGTATTGCCATCAGTACATAACAGATTTACAGAATTCCTACAAATGTGTATGTTTGGTTATTCATAGGGTTTTTTTTCTGCTTCCCCAAATTGCTAGCACACAGAATCCAAACTCCTGTTTAGAAAGCAAACACATTAATCCGATGCGTTACAAGTGCTGTTAGCAGTTTAGCAGGTTTTAAATAAAATAAAATTAAAATTAAATAAAATTTTAAAAAGGCAAAATCCAACAAGGCGTGGATGAGAAAGTAACATGGAAACATTTTCAACAATCACTGAAATTTTGATGCTGGGGCAAAAGGAGAGAGATTATGTTGACAGAACATATTAGAAAGTACGTATATACAGTACATATGTATGTATACACACACACACATATATATAAAGGATTTTTCTGCGACATCACTGTTTTCACAGATTTACTTTTTAGCTGGTTCACGAGGAAGTTCTGGCCATCACTGACTAATGGAACTAGATTAATTTATTTTGCATTTGGTAAGTTCTTTGGTAGAGGAAGCTAGCATCTTCATACGCCAGCGTTTTTCAGAAACATCTTCGGTGCATCGAAGCCTCTGCAGCACTCCTTGTCCAAAAAGATGGTTCCTTTGTCAAAATGAAAATCAGTGGATCTTTATACCAGATGTTTTCTTATACAAACAGAAACAAAGGAGTTATCCCCAGCCGCCTGCTTTTGTTAGATAAATGGACATGTAGGCTCAAAAACTTTTATGAGCTCTGAACTCTCAGTCTCTCAAAAATGCTGTTTTATCACAAATGCCACTGACTATGTGTTCTGAAGGTCACAGATCCAAATCCAAGAGAAGGACAAGTTTCCATCGTTGGATTTTACAAGCAGTGCATATATTCCTCAGTGCAGCTTTACTGGACATTATCCGAGCAAGCCAGTTCTTTCTCCAAGGCTGCAGGTAATAATAAGGAACTACCTATAAATCAACCAAACAAGCTTTAAGAAATTTAAAGCAAACAAATTGAGGCATTATGTCAGCAGTGATCTTATCGGTTCAGGTAATACCCATTTCCCAGGCTCCTTATTTCCTGTCATGAGGATGGTATACCAAGTACTGAAGCACTTGTCTGTTCAGGGTATGACAGCTAGGGCTGCTGCGCTGCCCTTTCCTTTTCCTTTTCTTTTTTTGACAAGATTGCTATTTCCACAGAGACTTATAAGATTAACGAGAAAGAAAACAAAAACGGTAGAGCAAGCGAATTAGACAACATGAATGAGTCAAACACATTCAGTGTATTCCTCTCTGTCAGACCAAGCCATTAAAAATCTGGCAGCTGACTTCCACAGCCAAATTATTATGAAGAAAAAAAGCCGTTATCCTGGTAATGGACATTAATTGATAGGGTAGCTAATTTAGTGGAAATTATTGGCCTGCAAAGGTGTGCAGAGAAGCAAGACAAAAGCTTAACCTAGGTAAAGAGCAGTAACAGTGTTGTTGTTTTTCCTAATCTTCCTAGTTTGAGATGGTGTTCACATTTGCCTATTTAGGAATGATCATTTTTGCTTGTAACCTACATTCTACAGATAGAGAGAAGCTCAATTCTCTTTATTTCATCCGTTTCATCATTCCTTTAGAATTTCATTCACTATAAACATATTTCCCAAGTCTGACTGAAGTTTCTTTATCTGACTTAAAGGAACTATACAACTATTAAATTGCATTTATCAGATTTCTAAGCAAAGATACCCTTAGATACTCAAAGCTAGAAAAGTGCAGTTGACACAGGAAACATGAATTTATCTTGTTAAAGAATACATACATCTGTGATGGGGGAATGGAGAGGGACAAGAGGAAGAAAGGACTCTGTACACAGACTTAACAGAAGAACAAGTGATTTCCTCCTTGAAACAGTGACCTAACAAATAAAGACAAGGCTTAAAACCACCAGTGAAGTCTCCAAGGAACTCAGAAACCCAAAGCTTTCCTTAGTCTTCGCTCCGAGTTTCCCGTTTCTAGATATTCTCACCATTTCTCTTCCCCTCCTCTCGCCTTCTGTCAGCAGCCAGTTTCTGTGCTCTGCAGTAACAAGAGCTCTGCTAATTGTACTCCAGCGCCCGCCTGTTCAGCATTGCTGCCCCTTGACTGGTGCCCCCCGCTGTTATACCCTCTGAGCAATTAGCCAGTCTGCTAATTTCACTTTCCTCTGTGTAAAGTGTTTTATGGAGGAGAATCACTGGCTCTTACAGCACAAGATGTGGCAGCTTTGCTGTATCCCATACCAGCATCACCACCTGCTCCACCAGCGCTGTGCAAATCAGTGTGAATGGATATTACGAGCTGGTATAAAGTGCTGCCAAAGCAATTTGGACCAAACCCAGTTTTCAGGCCTTAACGTTTCCTGCAAATCTGTCCTCTTCCTGAAAATCTGAAAGTCCAGATTTTGGTCCGCTATAGCTCCTGCTTCGCTACAGAGAACTGTATGTAGTGCTTGGAAACTGGGGTGGCGAGTCCCCGAAAGGCTGGCTGTAGTGGATTATAGCACCAGAGGGGGTGAGAGAACCTCCGAGGTTCCCCATTTCTCCCATTGGACTCAAGTTCTTGACACCCTGACCTCTTAACAGAAAACAGGGGTGTACAACTGCAAGTGAGTATTCTTCCCTCTATCAGTGCCCCATTCATAATATGTCTGGAAGGTACTTTCTCTAACAAGACAGACATCAAAGACAAAGCACACCACTACCGTGGAAGACCACGTTTTTCACTCTGCTCTGCAGCATTCAGGCACAGGACATTAGACTACATACCCCATACGTTAAACCCAGGCTCCCCCAAGACCTCTTCTGTTCAGCAGGATTTTTTTTCTCCCTCATTCTTTCAACCACAAACTTCACAAGACCCTGCACAATTTTCTGCAGCCTCTGCTTTGCTGGTGTCTTAAATCAATTACCGGGGAATCAGACCACCCTTCCTTCCATTATTTTTTATTGCTCACTTCAAGGGACATACATGTAAGTGGCAGAAGCATTTCCTTATAACCTAGAAATTCAGAGACAGTACCGTAATTGGGAATTACACCTCAGAAAACAGCTCTAGGATTCACAACTGTCAAGTTGTGTCTTCAACTGGCGTGGAAGAATTAACCCATTAACACACCGCTATATTGAACAAGTACCACTGACTGTAGCAATTACCAGTTGCGCTGCTTTCAGTTGCCACTCCAAACTGACTGGAATCGCTGCCTTTCTTTTAACCTGTTTATTTACTCGAGATGGACTGACTGACTTTTCCACGTGTTCCATTTAAATTCTCTGAGCTAATCCCAGTGTCTTGGATAATGGAGCTTTTAACGGAAAGTCACATGTTCAAGTTCACATTCTGAAAATAGCAATAGTGCATCACAATAGCCATTAATGCTGCACGTTCTGCATGTACCTACCGCCTTCCTTTCGCTCCATCTATTGCACACAAACACACGTGCTCCATCAAAGCGCAGGGAAAAAAAAATATTTTGCTGTTAATTAAACCAGATAATGGGAAACCAATGGGGGGGGGAACACAACATAATATAGCAGGGACTGAGAGAATTAAGTCTCTCTTAATTCTACAGAATTAAGTCTCTCTTACCTACAGAAAAAACGGATGCCATGAAGTTGCCACAGTTTGTCAGCTACATTGCGGTAACATACGACACACACCCTTTCAACAACGGCCTGGGCTCATGCATTGTCTCTTATAATGGACAGAGCACACAGGTCAGTTATTGCAGCTCAGCTAATAACCTTTTTTTTTTTTTTTGAGACAAGTTACACCCGACAAGAATACTTTTAAGGTGTATTTTTGGATGAGAAGCATAATTGATTTTTTTTTTTTTACAGGGTAGCCGCATAGAATTTGGGGTGATTTTCTGATTCTTATCATGACTGCTTTGTAATGTAAATCCAGTTTGAAATTTTGCAAGGAGATGGCTGCTCAAAACCCAGTGTTTCCCCTCAGACAGTGTCAATTCATCAAAACTGAAGCAAGCAGAAACATACCAATTGAAAATAGATAGCACACACTACTTTCGTTGATGCTGCAACAACAGATGATTAAAATATCTAGTCTAGCTGAATTTCATGCATGTGAGAAAGTCACTTAACCTCAATCTCTCCAACCTATAATATGTAAAAAAATTACTGACTCCTTCATTAGCAGTTTTCTGAACTATGCTAAGGAATATAACTACATAAAAGAGTTAGGTAAATGTTTAAAATTAGCCATATATTTTAATGTGCTGTATCATGAATTTCAGAGTGAACCAAATGTTCCTGTGAGACAGGAAAGGACTACATTCCTTGTTTACTACACTCCTGGTTGTTAACCATTTAATACTCTGTCTATAATATTAGATCTAGAGCTTTCAGACCAATATTAACACACTCTTCTGGAACTGAAAGACAGACCTGTGCTTTAAAGCTGAATAGAAAGGCACAATAGCCAGCAAAGTAAAATGGGCTTGTACTAAATACCTGCTGTGAAGCTTTCTGTGCACATGCCAGTATAAGTATAACAGCACCGGAGCAATGGTCTTAGTAATGGTAGCTAAGGATTTAATAAAATGTTGTCAGTAACAAGCCAGGAAATTGAGTCCTTCATCAGTAATATTTGCTTTACAGAAAAAAAGCCACCCTTTTCATTGAATCATTTTGACTTCAGTTGGTAGACATCCACTTCAAATACCAAAAGCACAAGACAGTGTTTAAATGAGCATCTTTAAAAGGATAAGGCTCTGCAATGAATAAAGGCCACCTCTAGATCCCCATGAAAAATAAACTGCAGTAACTGTCAAGCACGGCAAATGGAGAGATCATCCGTGACCTGACTCATGCAGCTGCTCTCTACCACCCCTAAAATGAGATTAACACAACTGCTGAAACCATACCACACCGCTACAAGTTTAGGAGATCTCCAGACAGAAGGAATAACTCAGAGATGAAATAGAAACAAACAAACAAAGAAGAGAAAGAAAAACAAATAATCTGAGTTTGTGAGCACATGACCTTAGCCAGCCCTGCGATGGAATCCCAGAAACACCGACGGCTTGATTCAAATCCCATTGGAGTCAACAGAGAAACTCCTACTAACTTCAACAGTCTCTGATTTAGGCTTGCACTGAATTTTCTGTAGATATTAAGCTCTTCATAGATTTGTACCTATTCTTGCTACTGTAAATGTATATCTTGCAAGCAGTAGCTATACACGCAAACTTTTTATCCCAACTCCAGGTATTTTT
Source organism: Aptenodytes forsteri (assembly GCF_000699145.1). NCBI lineage: Eukaryota > Metazoa > Chordata > Aves > Sphenisciformes > Spheniscidae > Aptenodytes > Aptenodytes forsteri. Next base: position 2,304,517 of record NW_008794625.1, on the reverse strand, counting down.
TTTAAATAAACTTTTTTCCATTTTTCTTAATTTCTCTTCTTCTTAAAGAAATCAACATTTTTTCTGTAAAAGGAATAAATTAATGAGAAAGAGCAATATATACAGTTCAGAAGCTGTGAATGAAAAATAAGGGAAAAAATCTGAAAACACAGTCAATTAAACATTGGTTTTATACTCAAATGCACTACAGCCTTTGTAAAGTTTAGAGAAAAATGATCAATCAAGAAAAAAAAAAATCAGGAATCTGTCAACCACCGTGACCTTTTAAAAAAATTATAGTGGTCTCGTAGTGACATGGGGTAGCTCCTTCAGCACCCTCAGATGCGTCCCACCTGGTCCCATGAATTTCAGTACATCCAGCTAACCTAAGTCCTCCCCAACTCAATCTTACTCTTCAGTAGGAAATTTTTTGCTCCCACAGACTCTGCTAGGAGGCTGTGGGACCTCAAAGGCCAGGCAGCAGATCTTCTCAGTGAAAACCAAGGCAAAGAAAGCATTCAGTACCTCAGCCTTTTCCATGTCTTCAGTCACTAGATCTCCTGCCCCAGTGAGCAGTTGGACCACATTTTCCTCAGCCTTCTTTTTGGTGCCAATATACTTGCAGAAGCCCTTTTTAGCACCCTTCACATCCCTTACTCAGTCCAACTCCAGCCAAGCTCTGGATTTCCTATCTCCACCTCTGCACCTGCAGGCAATGGCTCTATATTCCTTCTAGGTAACCCATTCCCGCTTCCACCTTCTAAACTCTTACTTTCTGTGTCCAAGCTCTACCAGGAGTTCCCCGTCCACCCATGTTGGTCTTCTGCTACACTTGCTTCACTTTCTGCAACTGCAATGGACTGTTCATGTGTCTTCAGCAGGTAGCCCATGAAGACTGACCAGCTCTTCTGGGCCTCTTTGCCCTCCAGGGCAGTCACCCCTGAGATCCTGACAAGCAGATCTTTGAAGAAGCCCAAGTCTGCTCTCCTGAAGCCCAGGGTTGTGATCCCACTATTTTTCTTGCTCACTTAAGATTTTAACCCCCAGCAAACTTCTTATAAAGATATACATGAAAGGAATTCAAACATCTACCTTGGCTACCACTGCTCTCCCAAGGTTTGCATAGCTCCTAAGCACTAAGTTTGCAGGCTCCTAAGCACTAAGTTTGAGAACATCTCTCCAAGACCCACAAACTACACAAGTTAAATAAAAAGTACAGTTCTAAGACAGTAGGAATTCATGCTCTGGGGTTCACAAGTCATCTACTTCTGTGAGTTCTCACATAACATAAGCCACATCTAGAAAAGCCTGAAGAAGCCCTCACAGAATTTCAAACTCCTTCAAATGCTGTTTTTCAGCTGATGCCACTGTATTTTGCAAGAAAGTGATTCAAAGTGCCCAGGCAAAGACATTAGCATACATCACCTCAGGCGAGAGCTGCTGCTGAGCATTTCAGTTGCACTGCCGATTTCTATTTAAAAAAATCTGACAGCAAAGGTGTTTGTTTTACATTTATTTAATCAATCAATAGCGGTCATTCAGATACTGAAGTTGTAGAACGGTAGTCAAAAATAGTTAGAAGTGTAACTGCACTTCATTATGAGGTCCTATCAGACTTATTGATGCTAGCTGAATGAGTGAATGTATTTCCCTTAGTATCCTGGTAACAGCAGCTCTAAAACACATTCTTTAATTTGAGACAAGCTTTCTCCACAATAGGAAACATTTCACCTTGGAAGAAGGTAATGAATTAAAAAATAAATTCTGCCATACTCTTTAGAGAAAGGCCCAGCAGAGTCTTATGTGCTTACAGCATTTTAAAGCATGGATTCCATTATGACAGAAAACTGCACAGTTACAATATCTCCATCATGATGGGAGACTCATCTTCACCCCGAAAGCACTGTCTGGGATTATGCAATGTATTCAGTAGATATAATACAACCACATACATACAGCGATGCATTCTGAGGAATTAGCAACAACTCTGGAAAAATATATCTGAAATGGTCTGGAACTTTCCACACATAGCGGGGTTTTTATACTTCCTTCCAACTCAGATAAGAAAGAGTTACATTTTTTTTAATCATCATGAGGTATTTTATTTAATAATTGATGTAAGCACCAAATTAAATTCTCTGCCGATGAATTGAATTGAAACAAATGAGAATGTTTTGATGAAGGGAAGCTGGATAAGTAGTGCAGGACAAATATCCAGACTGAAAGAATCAAAAGCGAGCAATAGATTTTGGTAGGCTATTAAAGATTTAATTAATAGTCAACTCAAAAAGTATACAATACTAAAACCATCTGTAATACTGAAAAAAATTAAGGGAAGGGAAAGTGTAAAAGTCAGTAACGTTTTTATTAAAAACAAATCCCTCCTGTATACACAGGATTAAACATTTACAACTAAACCACACAACACAGCGTTTCCATCTGCGCCAGTGATACAAGTGTTAAGAGTCTCTGACTCCCAGCAGGAACACAAAAATCCCAATTAAAAAAAAAAAAAAGAAACTAATGTAAACCTTGAGTGCTGTGGATTTAATTCAGATAAGAATTTGACTTTAAATGCCTAGGCAAAGTCATTAATAGAGGTCTTATTTTGGATATAGTTGTTTTAGAACTGGATTGTTTGCCCTTGAGCAGCTGGCACAAGCCCGGCTCACTAAATGTTCCAGCAGGAGACTGCGGTTCCTACCTTCATGGCAGCACAGTCTCTGATGCTCATTTCTTCCAAAATGAGGCGGCCAGAGTTATAATATGTACCAAATCCATTGCCCCTTCACGTCAGCCCACAGAAAAAGCCTTCTAGATCACACTGACTGCTGATATAATGGGCAGGAAGGGTCTTTAAAAGGACGGGGCTTCTGGTGCTCCCATAAACACAGTTCCCTGATACCTACTATCTGTAGGTATTAATCAAAAACTTGATTAGACACAAATACTGTTGCTGTAATGTAAAGGGTGACACAAATAAAATTAAAATAAAAAGAAGCAGTCCCTCAAAAAATTTATATTTTAACTTCTGAGTGTTTTCTTACTGTATTTCTCCACAGGTGGTTTAAAATCTCCATATTTTAACATTCCTGAATAGGGAGGACATCTCTTAAGAAAACTGCATTTATCAAACTAATGGTAGACCACTTTCAAGCTTAATACATATCTAGCTATGCTTGTTAAAACAACTACCTGGTCTTCTAGCTACTTAATTGATCATTTACTCCTCAACAGGGATATCAACAGTTATGACAGCCAACACTAAGAAAAAGAATCTCAGAATTCTGAGATTAAGACTCTCTTAAACTGTTCTCTGAATAGTATAGATCAGGACACAACCATTAAGGGAGTAAATTTTGCCACCTCTACTTACTGAGAGATTTCTTGTATACTGTTCTTTAGAGGCAACTACCGATGTCACAGTCTGATTCGGCAAGACAACTTCAGCAGTTCACAGCTTTTGTTTAGAACAAATACTATGCTACAGTCACAAGCAAAACGTTAGACTTAATCCCAAATGATATGCAGAAAGAATGAAGGAGCTGCACTACCAGCTTTGCTTTTTCATCATTCATATCTTCATTTCTGACCTCTGTTCCCTGAAGAGAGAATCCATGTTAGAAGGAAGCGAATTAAAGAACGAATTGCCAAGGCGCAGATTCAATACACAAGCAGCACACCCCCTTGCTCTCCTCTGGAAGGAAAGTGCCCAGCCAGCAGAAAGGGTGTGCTGCTGAGGTGTCTTTGTGGCTCCTCAGATCAGCGGTCAACCAGAGTATGCTCCCAGTAGCTGCAGCTCAACACTTGAGATGTGTGGAAGAAAAAAAAATAGCATCAGGATAGGACAAAGCCAAGTAAGACTTCTAAGCTATACATACGTTCCTGAGATGCTCACCAGATTGATCACACACCCCAGCCCTCTGCCCAAACTGTCCACGTTCCCATATAGGGGAAGCAAGAAGCCTTCATTTCCAGATTGATCACACACCCCAGCCCTCTGCTCAAACTGTCCACGTGCCCATACAGTAGAAGCAAGAAGCCTTCGACTGCTACAAATATACAAATTCTTTCTAATTTATCTCTCTGTTGATCTTAGTAGACTAGCCCTCTATTTCAAACAGAGGAAAGTGCTCATAAACCAAGCATGAGTTAGCACAGCAATGTATATTGCTTTTTTTTGTTTTGTTCTTTCCAATGTCTTCCAAAGAGGGGAAAAACTAGTCCCTTCAGTAGCTGTTGGAAACGCCCCACAATAGCCATGATCTGCTAAAAAGGTAATCTGTTCAAAAAACTACTAGGTTTAGCAAGACCTGACTTTGGGCAGTTGGCCTTAGCTGTCCACAGTTCACGGATAATCCTTCCTGTGCTTACAGGCTTTGTAACCCATAACTACACAGCTGATCTTTAATCCTCACTTCTGCCTTCCACCTATCCTCTACCAGTAAAACAACAGCCTGTAAAAGAGCTGCCTCTTTTTTCAGATGAAAAATGGCCTAAATCATGAGCTTGTTCTCAGCATTTTATTTCAGGATACAGAACTCAAAAAAAAAAACACTTTCATAACTACCACATCTGGAGCATGGCAGGGAAGGAAACCAATGGTAATATTGGAAAATTCCCCTTCCAGATTCTCAAAGCTTATCTCCTATGTTCCAAGTGAATCGGCTACTGTTCTCATTTGAGCTATTTCTCCGCCTAGGCTGTAATTCTCTGGCAGGTTCCTGTACCCATTGAAAAATATGCAGATTATTAACTTTTCTTTGAACAAAATGTCCTGGAATGGAAATTCATCACTTCATTTATGTACAATAGAAACATGTTCAAAGGGAAACACCACCTGTTCCTAGCAGATGGTAAATTAGCATTGAAAAGGATCACCTGTACTGGAAACCCCATTTTCCAATTCCACCATCAGGAGGTAAATCAGCAATGTAAGTCACAATGAAGCACTATCTGATTTAGCGCTTGCTTTTGCTCCAGGAGCATGCCTGTAGTGCATACTGCTCAGCGTCCATTCTCTTACACTGGTACCCATTCATCAAACGTACAAGAAGTGTGCCAAGCCTGCATCATGGCGAAATGGACTTGGATGTAAGCCATTGCATTTACATTTATTAATGACCCTTGCTGAGGAACTTCAGTACATGATATACTAACCCGCTTCAGGATTTCTTTATAAATACATGTAGTTATTATTCCCCCCACCTTTCTTCTCTTTTTTTTAAGGAAGCATCTAGGATCAAAATTGAGATTGATGCAATCACTGCTCTCACTCTTGATCTTCATCTGTGATGCCATCTGACAGTCATATGTGCAACAAAAATTGAAAGTAACCGTGAACAACGTAAACATCACCAATCTTTAATGAGGCCTTAATATGTGAAGCTTATACTACACTGCGAGTCAGAAACCATATCCCTTTTCCACCAATCTCCAGCCCACAGTGAGTTACAATACTTTGAAATTTTTTCATTGTTACCAAGGCTGCAGAAAAGTAAGGAAAGATGCTTCTGCACTTCAAAAACTTTTACTTTATTAAAAGCCTTTATAATGTGAAAAACGCTCACACAGTCACTCTTGCAGCAGCTGCATTACTGTTATTTTCACCACTCCAAGTACAAAATAAGATTATGAAGGGGGTTCAAGAGCTGGATTTAAATCCAATTCTGCAGCTTCTGAACGTGCGTTAATGTAGTATTGTGGGATTTGGAGGTACGGCCTCAATAGCTTAATCTACGGCTTTTTCAAACATCTAGGTCATTGGCAATGTCACTGGTGCTTTTATTCTAACTAAATCAAGGGGATAATCAGAAGTATAATCCCTGCTCAGTTACTTGCCTGCAAGTCACCAGAAATACACTTACAGCGATGAATCTATCTTGCCGTGGAAGGCCTTGGTACAGCAGCCCGTATTAACCCTTTCAAAATACGGGATGCACTGTTAAAAGAAAAAGCTCTTCAAGTCTGTCTGAATGACTTTGTAAGAGCAAGGACTAGAGATCGAAAAGAGAAGCCGGTCTCAAACTACCGCACCAAACACCTGCCCAGACTGCATTCAGTAAAGCTAGAGAATTCTTAAAAATTAAAAATATATATAAACACACACACCCCTCCCCTGCATTTCCGATTCAGGCACTGAAATGAATGGCTGAGCCTGGGCTTATCGAGATGCAGGCACCCACAAGGTCTGAAAACCCAGCTGCGTTTATGAAAACAGTATTGTGCTTGCCACCTCGTGGCTAGCTACCAACAGCAAGCCTACCAGTTATAAAACCCTGTACCTGGATTCACGCTATATTTAGCTCCCAAACCACTTGCATTAAAACAGTAAGTGGGCGGCGGGAAGAGAGCTCTCAGCTTATGGAAGTTCTTCTCCTGCCTTGCTTTGACGACATCCTTTCAACAAATGATACTTCTGCATTGTTTTTTTTTCTGTTTCCTACCTGATTAGAAAGAATATCAGCAGTATCACTGGGTTGTATGTCCAGATGCAGGCACGGAGTGGGAAAAGCGTACGGGTTCAATTGTAACACACAGAACTGCGGTACTGGCTATAGCAGAAGATGAATCACTCAACCGCTGCAGGCCTGGGTGCTTTTGCAAACGCTTCTGAAAGAAGCGAGCTCAGAAATTGTGCAAGAAAGCCGCACAATTGTTCTTCCTAATGTCAGCTAAACCACAAAAACCCGATGATTCCTATAGATATACAAATACAAATCCTTCCTGGACCTGTCTCAAAAGCACACCAAGTAGGCTTCAAAGAGTAAGCAAGTCCTGCTGGTTCCTCCATCCCTTTTACTGCATCTGGTATTCATCCACTATTCTGTTACAGAGCATGGCGAAAAGAACTGCCAGGCGGCCTTCGCTGTTCATATAATTCTCGATCGTGTTTTCCCTCACTCTCCTTCCCTATCTTTGCTCTACCACCAGCACTATGTCTTGGAGGACCTGCTCTCTGCTGCGCTCTGACCCCTACCCAGTTCTATTACTATTTCAAGATTCTGTAAAAGTGGAAGAAACAGGCCAGAAACAACTACACCTCCAGTCAGGTAATACAGCCGTGCAATGGCTCTGCGGTTATGCAGCGGTGGCCCACCCCAGGGGCTCGGCGTGCTCCGAGCACGGGAACAGGGAACTACGAGAGCAGCAGCAGAGACACTCATTTATTCCCGTTCAGATCCATTCTTTTTTCCAGCTTCCACCTCCGGGTCTCGGCAAAGGATGCATCACTGAGCACATTATTCAAAGCAAGATCTAGTACACTGCCATATAAATACTGCCACCATACTTTATGCTTTTAGCTCCGTTTCATGTTTTTACATCAGCCTAGACTCTTACTGGTTTTTATGGTCCCTGTGGTACAATGAGTTGCCTATAGAAGTACTCACGTCTTTCCCACATGAAGTTAAAATTGGTTCAATACTGTATTTGTACAAATGGTACTTTCTTATATGAATTCTTCTGCATTAGTCCACATTATATCTCACTCCCAAAGGTCCCATTGTGCTTTTTTTATTTTTAACTTTCCCAGTGAAACCGAGGTAGCGGTAGCACCTTAGAATTTATATTTTATTAGGGCCTTCTGAATTTCCTTGTTTTTCTTCTAATATTTGACAAATATAAATAGCAGCATTATATTTTATCAGTTTCCAGTTTACCGATGACTTTACAGAACAGCAGCTCATGTGCTGATGCCTGCCTTTCAGCCTAATTTAAGGTAGACAGCATGCACGGCACACGTTCTGTCAGCCTATAATATAGGCTATATTCCTGCCTGCAGATCATTTGGCGTGCCAAACAATCGTGTGCACTGGACTGGGGCAGCACTCCTCAGCTTCAGCTTGGCGACGCCTTATATAAAGAAATGCCCACGTTATAAATATTGATGTAAACTCTGTAGCCATCATAATGACACATGTTTATAACTTCTCCGTGTGTGCGTGAGTATGTGTATACGAGTATTTCAAGAGGCTGACAAAACATACAACCTTGGAAATTAAGACTGTACCATAAATGGAGCAATACAATTCCTTGCACTGAACACTAATATTGTTTTCAACGCCTCACGTCTCTGTGCATTCTCTTCACGCTGAAATGACGTTGGCAATTACAGCTGACATAATTGACCCTTCTAATATTCTTCTTTCGTGACCCAATATTACCAAAATGGCAATAACCTAAAAACTGGCACATATCGGCCTGTAGACCTTTATAAAAATCTCTGCATTGCCATGATACCTCCCCAAAACAGGCGAGCTAACATGTTAGAAGTGCCAAAATGCTCCAAATGCCCAAAACGATAGAAACCAAAGGACAAAACTATCACCAGGAGAGGGGAAACAAAACGCCACTCTTTCCGTTTGGACTAACAAGAAACATGAAAATGTTCTGAAACGTAACAGAGCGATATGTAAAAATTATGAAATTATGCAAGCGGTCCTGTAGCAGCAGTATACTTCACTAGTACAGCCCCCGATACAGCAGGTTGTTAGCTGTTGCTCCCATCACTTGTCACCTTGTTAGCACTGCAGATAACATTGAGCTACTTGGATTTGAGAATATGATTCTATTCCCACAGAATTCAAGTGGTTTGGCACAACTTGTTTAATGGTTTTTGTCTTATTCTTTTCCTTTGGCTTATGGTAAAGTCAAACCTTTGATGCTAGAATTTCTGCACAGATCACTTTTCTTTCCATTAAAAATTTCAAATTTAAGCCACATGCACATTTTCCTTTCAGGAAACAGGATTGAGAGGGCTGGAAATTAAAATCTCAATATTCCATTTATCTCATTTTAACCTTAATAACAAGGCTTAGGCATAATGTATTCTCTCCTCTCTACCTTTGATTGGCTTCACATGATCCAAACCAAACAGAACTCACTAAAAAATCTCTTGCTGATTCAATAGGCCCCTTGTTACCTACTAACCAAGCGCATACTTGCGGCTATATGTTTAAATAAGAATTTATCCAATATTTGAAATATCTGAAGATATCAATCCAGAAAGAAATTTCGTAATGACAGGAAACTTTGGTTTTTTTGTTCGAGAGATTACCCTTTCTTTCAAGTTATTAGCATTTTATCAAGAACTGTTCTGATAATGCACTTGCAAAGCCTGGACTTCAACTTGAAATGCATTGCAGCCTTTACTTTCCAAGGTAAAAATCCTTGAAGTTCTGCCTTTTACAAAAGTTGGTCTAAAGAAACACTTCAATACATGCTTTGCTGTCTCACAGACATTGCTAATGAACCATTCTCTTCCAGCTAAATTCCTACAAAAGATTTATTCAGGAGACGCAGAAGAGCACTGTGCCTTCCTGTGGCGTTAATAATAATTAAAAAAAAGACTGCCTTGCAAGTTCTTTGATTTTTCAGTGAAAAAGAAAGTTATTTAATCACTATGATATGTTATCAGAGACTATTTATGGATATTATCTGTCCCTTCCACTTCTGGAGGACATTAAAGGAAAGAGACATTACCTAATAGTCCACTGTGGTCAGCTAGGCACCAAGCTGAAGTGGAAGCTGAGCTTCCTAAAGGCACTAAAGTCAATGGAAAATTAAAGCTGACATAAATGTATCATGGAGTAGGGAAAATGAAAAGCCTTCCTCATTCTCCTTGTCACAGAATCACAGAAGTTGAAGGGGCCTCTGGAGATCATTCATTCCAACCAACCCCTGCGCTCAGGGCATGGTCCACTACAGCAGGTTGCTCAGGACTACGTCCAGTCAGGTTTTGAGTCGCTCCAGATATGGAAACTTCACAATTCTGGGTGCCCTGTTCCGGTGTTTGACCACTCTTCACAGTAAATTTTTTTTTTTTTTACACTTAAGTTGAATTTCCTGTATTTCAATTTGTGCCCATTGCCTTGTATTTCAGTTAAGTAACCTTTTTACAAGTAAGTAGGAATAGTTTACACTTTAAAAACAATTATTTGGTGCAAATGAACTGCAAAAAAACTAGACCCCTTTACCACCAGGTTACTGCAAAACATGGCCTTGGTCCCACAATCCTTGCTTATGCATGGCTATTCACAAGAAGAAGGAGACCGACCCCACAGTGGGTCTGGCAAGGGTAGCGTTAGCGAGATTTTGAAGCCCTGTTGTGCCTTGGATCATGTGTATGGCATGGAATTCCTCCTCACGCAGTACCAGGTACTATTACTCCCATTACAAAGTCACAGACTTTAGGATTACAACGGTAAAACTGTAATTTGCCCTCAGTCAGAGCAGCGCAGTTTGGGTTGGTTTGCGTGTTTGGGGTTCCCCGGTACAGTAAAAGCAACAGTACTGCAAATGCGAAAGTGAAAAAAACCATAAAAAGGCAGAGTGCTTGGAGACAAGGAAAGGCTGGAGTTTTCTAGCTCTGAACATAAGTAAAGATAAAAAGCAATGAGGGAAAGGGAAGAATGTGCTAAACCAACAATGCTACTAGAAATTCCAGACAAGACAAGAGCGGCAGAATGCAAAAGCTTGATAGACGGTTTGGCAAACAACCCTCTTTACTGTTGGGGTTTTTTTCCTTCTCCTTGCTAACGTGGACTGTACTACTCCCACCATTGTCCTAGCCGAACTTAAATCCAGCAGCCTTCCCTCACAGCAGATTTTTCATCTGAAATGCTGTTTTAAAATTACAGTAGGCATGCAAGAGAATTTATCCTTTCAGTACTTAGCCTTCCTACAAGAAATAAGTATTAAGGCCTATATTAAAGGCTACCTGAGAGACACAGGCTTAACTAGGTACCCACAGACTGTCACCAAAAACAAAGGAAAAATTGCTGAGCCATCACAAGTAGGGTATTTTTTCCTGAGACTTGACCCAGGACAAACCGAGCTGTCAGGTAGTTTAGGAAGGCTCCACAGGGGCACGGATACGTGTCCTAGAGATATAGATGCCTTTCTCAACATGCTGGACCTCCTCTAACTTCACGCTAAAACTTTGATGGAAACCTTGTTTCAGCTATTCTCTGACATTCTCAGAGAGGTTCTAGCACAGGGTGTCCACACCACCACTCCGTCTTCGTCATACACGCTGCCATCCACAAGCGTGAACAGTGGGAGGACTTCAGATCTTCATGCATGGTCCAGTAACCTTAGTCCTGAATCAGAAACACCATCCTTTCTGGGAGAAAGGGATTCAGAGGGGGGAAGTTGATCCCCTCTCTTCACTCCTTTTCTCTCTGGCGTTTCCTTTTACTTCTAATGAATATTGTAATTAAAGCTGCAACGTTTTAAGGATTCAGTTGAGATCAGCAACTTATTTCTCTTTAGCCTAACAGCTACCTCAAGCTGGCTGCTAAACACTGACCATTCAGCTCGATTCAGACCTACATCTGCCATCCTCTGAACTATCGGTATTGTCTTTCTCTCTGATAGTCTGAATACAGAAGATTACAAAAATATATTCATTCTCTCTCAAGGTGAACACATTTAATTTCCTTCATGCATAACCCAACACTCACACATGAATGAAATATCTCTATAAAGAACCAGAGGAGATTTCCAGTTTAGAGGCTTATGTCCACCCACCAGCAGAAATGATGAGAAGTACAACTTGTACATCTATACCCTGTCACACAGACCTTTTTATCTATAGATATTTCTGTATTGTAATTCTCATCTCCAGATTCCTGCTTATCAGCCTGTCCAATATTTCAAATAAAAGATTTCTTGTATTAAAGTCATGCAAAGTTAAAAAAACGTGGGGGGAGTTATCCCAGTAGGTCTCTTTTGTCTAGCACAATGCAGCTGTAACTATGGAATGCCTGCCACCTACTCCATCACAGGTTTGAATGGCAGCTGCTTCAGTAAAACAATAGCAGCTATGCAGATGCTAATGCCAGACAATGGCTTGACATGCTGAACCGTAGTTCAGCATAGTTACATTGTGCTTGAAATCTGATTGAAGTGATAATACTGGAATGACAGTTGGAATGCTTTTATCTCCTTTTCTTATTGTGTTTCTACATAACTTTACTACATCACCTAAGTTAAAAATGACTGACCATCCCATAGTGCTGTAATAAAAATGTGGTTTTACACAATTGTTTTACTTGCATTGTAAATCTCCTTAATGTATCTTTTCAAACACCCCCCCCCCAGTGGACCTCGTTTTTCAAACTGATGTTTAAACGCCTTTTATTACTTAGCATTCTGAGACACCAAAAGGCGGCATTATTTTCAGATCGTGGACTTGACTGGTCAGTAAATACATGAAAATACAGATAAAACCAAAAAACTAGCAAGATCTGTTCCACGTTTAGGTAATGTCCGCCTTTAAAGAATCTGTACTATCATTAATTTAGTCTCTTAAGACCAAAACTTTGAAGACGTGCTTGTATGTGTATATATATTTATTGCCCCAAATAGCAAAGAAATTATGCATCCAGCATATAAACATTCAACAGTAACAGAGCACTAAATGCTAAAGAAAAATGTAGGTTGATCTACAATGTTTATGTTGACTTTAGATGCTTCTGATTAGAGTTATCTGTTTATGTTTTCATAGAAAAGCTAATCTGGAATATTGAGTTACACAAGTCTCAAATGCCACTTAATAATGATAATTATGATGAATAATCAATCAAAAGACACAGTGGTTTTGCAACCATGAATTTTGGTTGCAAAAGTGCTTTTTCTTCTAATCTCCCAATTTCAAGAAATCTTTTTTTAGTTTGTTCATGTATTGTTTTCTCCTTTATTATGCTTTTTAAGATCCTATGCTTTTTAAGCTTTTCCCCCTCTTCAAAAGTAGATTTTTTTAATGTGAAAGTTCTATTCTGCCTACCCAGTAACAACAATGCTTTGAATTTATGACGTTCAAAAAACCTGGCACAAATTAAACCACAAAGCTCTCTCATAAAGGTCTTTTTAAGATCCTATGCTTTTTAAGCTTTTCCCCCTCTTCAAAAGTAGATTTTTTTAATGTGAAAGTTCTATTCTGCCTACCCAGTAACAACAGTGCTTTGAATTTATGACGTTCAAAAAACCTGGCACAAATTAAACCACAAAGCTCTCCTTCATAAAGGTAATTAAAGATATGAAACTATATGTTCAAAGGAATTCAGACCCTAAACTACCACCAAAACTAAAGGGATTTAAAAAAACACGTAGGAGTTAGCAATTCTGGACCTACTTATCCTTTTAATCACTGATGAAGACAAGAGAAATGAAGTCATTTACCTCTGTACTCAAGTCAGCCAGTGCTAGAATTACGACCCAGGTCTCCTGATGTTCCTTCCAAACACACTGCGTTTCAATACTACTTTTTCCTCTCCATTTCTAAAAAATATATACAGATTAAAATTGTTGAAGAAACTTGCAGCCATGTTCTGCTTGATATACGAAGATCCTCAAAAGGATAAATCGTGAGAGGGTCTACATAATATATGAAATTGTACAAGGCTGCACCAAGTTTTTTAAAGCATACGTTAACAGGGAGGTACAGCTCGGCTAGGTCCTGTGAGAGCCACTACAATCCAACTATTAGACCAAGACAAGTCTAAGTCTCAACCATAATTCCTCGTTGCCTCTGCAGCTCCCAGGTTCATTTCCCAGCAGATCTGGCCACAGGTTCCACTTACTCGGAGTTTACTCAGCAATCTACCAGGGTTTGGTATTGAAAAATGGTAGACAGGAGATCGTGAGGGGGAGGGGTTAGTTATTGCCATTATTTTTCATTTCTACGTTTTTTAAAAAGAAAAACCATAACTATTCCCAGGAGCTTTAAAGGGCTCGTACTCTAAAAGAAGAAAGCAAGCAAGCAGCTGCGAACATTCTTTACATTGCTTGTAAAACTATTATCAATATTCCAATGACCCAGATATCAAAACTTTTACTAACGTGGACATTTCTAACAGCAGCAAAACCAAGACTAGGATCTAGGTTCGTAAAAAGCAAGCTAGTACCACACCAGGCTCTGATAACCACACCACACAAGATTATGAGTTCCACGTTACGCCATTTTACACACATTTGGAACGCACCATATGGTAGAAGCAGCTTATTTGTGGAATTGGACTGCCCTTTTCTTCTCCTTCTCTCACACACAGACACATTTTTCTCCTCTTTTTCAACTGTTATTTGTGGAAAGACGTTACAATCCTCACACTACTGCATTCTTCACAGCAAGAATCCTGTCTGCTTACAAATGTCAACTGGTCTGTTAGCACAAAGAGGAAAAATGCAATACCATCTGACTGGTTAAATAAATAAATGCCTTTTCCACAATTCTAAGTCATCCATCCCGTGTGAAACTACAGAGACCATCCTTCTGCTTGATTTATGATACCCTGTTAGCCACAGAATTACTTAGCAAAATCAGTTTGGCTTGATGTAAAATTCTTTCTCTTCACCAGGAGGAAAAAAAAAAAAAAATGTAAGCCCCACAAAAAGAAGACATTAATTTAGGAATAGTTGAGCTATCATTGACTTATCAAAATAAAGCTGGAGACATAAATCAATTCTACCGCCTGGACAAAGATAAATCAATAAAGCTCAGAAAGACATTATTGATTCTGTAGCCATCACTCAAAGGCTCTTCATTTGATTCCTCAGCCATCTGTTTAATTGAAATGATAATTCTGATAACTTCTAGTAGGCCCTGTGCATGTTGACTTTGATACAATGATATTCAATCAAATACAGCTGGCGTATGACCTCCTGTCGGTGAGAATCCTAAATGTGTTATCCACGTGGATTAGTTTGGATAGATACATTTTGTATTAAACAAGATGCTTCTGTCTAAACTTCTTCTCACATGACCTTCAGCAGGTGAGTCTTTTGTTCAAATCATCCTTTAGCTCCAGCTAATTTCCTCTCTCCAACCCACCAGTAGCTGAAGAGTGAACTAAACAGTTAAAAGAGCATTTGACATTCATCCTTCAAACATCCTTCCCGTCTTAATTTCTGCACAGGTACTGAATCATTTACTTGTATTGTCTCCTTGGGTTGTACCATGTATGGTACACGTAAGCTTAATAAAGCATAAAGACAAAAGTGGAGAAGCTGAGATAGGTGTCTTTGGTACAGACATTTTAGTGTGTTTATGGATTTGTTACTCAAAATCTAACGGAACAAAAGATGGTATTCATCTGTAAGCTAAGATGGTAGTGCATGAGGATGTGTGCACTAATCCTATAAACCTGCCGCTAGGAAAAACGCCATACAAGATGATGCAGCAACTCAACATATTGCATACAACAATTATGCAGAGTGAGAAACTATAACCAAGATTAAATTCTTTCCTCATTTTAGAGAAGTTCCATGTCAAGTATTAAAATAGAGACTCAGATTCTTTTCTATGACAACATACAACGGAGATATTTTCTGTTTTACTCAAAAAGTAAGACACAGCTCCTGGTGCTCTATAGTATCCTCCTCCTTCGTCATCGAGCTACTGTGGCAAAATGCGCTCTACCGTACTGCAGGAAGATAGCATGCAACGTATTGTACACTCTTCCTCCAGCACTATAACAGAACAAAATGCACACCAGAATCTGAGGACATCAACTGAAAATTATTAAGCTGCCAAGTGCATTTGGCACAAGCTTTCCCCACCACGGTTAACTTCCTCCCTAACTAGAAGAGCTCAAAGACATAAAACAATATGTGCCATAATTAAGGCATAAAGGTCACAATTTGCAATCCTGCTACTTTGATTTTATCATACTGCAAGCACACAAGAAAAATCGGGGCTACGTTAGGCTGAAAACCATAGAAAATAAATATAGAATAATTCTAAAGGAGTTCATGAAATAATAGTTATGCTACTTTCCCTGTTGGAACCATACTGAATCCATGTATTACATCAGCACTGGGAAATACAGAATGACGTAAAGCAACATTAAGTTCTAGATTAACGGGATATATAAAAACAGACTCTTTGATAGTATAAATGACGTTCTATTTCCAAATAATGAATCTGACCTAAGTAGAAAACAAAGGTATTGAATGTTCAGCTCTAAACTGCTCTGTAACCACACAACTGTACCACCAAACTGTACCCTGGCAGTGTCCTCCTAATAGGATTGGAATTTGTGCTTTCCACATTATGGTGCAGCAGAACTAAGTGGGGAAAACTTTCCAAATACAGACGTTTGCTTCAAGAAATGACTGCTGTGCATCAAGAAAGACACAGTGGTGAGCTCTGGAAGCAGTTGCCTTTCCTTCACCAAGACGACTCATCCCAGGAAGCACTTCGCACTGCCTTCAATGGGCAAACGCCTGCCGGAGCAGGCCGTTATTTGCTTGTAGAGTACGTCCTGGAATTCTCCAATGTTTCAGATTCTCCATGAAGCATGCAGACAGCTGCTGGCTGTCAAACAGTAAATCCCTCGGATCTGGACTGAGCAACCCAGAAAACTGTGAGGCATATAGCTGTATGGAGCTAGGGGAGTTGTGGATGTAGCAGGATCACTCTTTGGAGTCTAAGAGAACTTTTTTGACCAAGAGTGAACTTCAGACTTTTATTTGGTCGCAGGCTTGTCATCCCTGCTCAGGAGGAAATTACAGTGAAATTACAGCTCTGCACTCTCCAAAATCATTGCGATGGACAATATATTCCTTCCAGGAAATATGGAGGAAAGTATCCATGTGCACTTTAGGACTTCCACTTCTGCCAGAGCAATAAATTGGCTACAAGATGATGAGATCTTTACACAATTTCTCCCCTTCCATACCCATGAAAAAGCCAGAAGGAACCAAACTTTCACAATAACGTTCTTTAAAAGAGGACTGGAAAGGGTTTTTTTTTCTGCAGGAAAAGGGCTCTAGCACATTGGCAGGATTTTTAGCCTGCACTGGAGCCAGCTGTTAGACACCGTTGAACTAATCTTACTCTCGTATGACACTGTCCACTGTAGAGCACAATGTCAGCATAAGTGGGAAATTAGACTTTCTGCAACGATCCTATATTTTAACAGCATTTCCTGGTAGCATTAAGTATAGTTAGAGAAGAATTTTGCTTAGAGAAGCAGGGAACGAAAAAACCCGCACACTTTTTCATCCCCATTTTCAGTGTCTGTAGTTGAAGTAACAGCTAACATTCGAGTGTGTAACGCTGGCCCAGCACACCAATAAATTTTGTAGCTGGAGGGTAGATGTTAACTTAGTACCATAGTGCAAACTATTTGCAATACTGTTGCTCCCCATTAACATCAACTAATATGCTATTTACAACAAAAAATACACTTTATTTATAGTGCTAAAATAACTAAACCAAGTCATGTAAGGCGGCATTTTTAGAAAAGAAAATATCCCTGAGGGTTTTTTTTTTATTTCAATCCTAATTTCTGTGTTTATCATGATGAAAGAACTTGAAAGAAGGTATTTTCCCATATATGAAGCCTATCAGCTGTCTATTACTGACTCAGTTTATGATTCTTATTACTGGCATAATTTGTCAGGGAATTAAGTGTCTCAAAGAGGGGAGGGGGAAGAAAATGCTATATAATCAACATTCTGAACAAATATCTGCATTAAATAGCCTCCTCACTCTCTTTGGTACAGAAAATTGAATTTGAAAAGCAAATACAGAGGCAGATAATAGCAAAGAACCATTTTGCATAGAATGCAGTATGCAGCAGTATCCAATTAAAGCCAATAAATCTCATTTGATGATGCAAGCCTAGGAAAGAACAGTTTGTACAACAAACATTTTGATAATTTTTCATATAAAATTACCTTTTTCTTTAGCTATCGATCACCATTACAGAGCAGAGAATATTGACGTGTGCATGAAACCATAACGAGTTAAAATCAAGTTTCAGATAGAGTATCTCTGGTTCGTCTCCGTGTTTAGAATCAAACAGAAATTCTCAAGTTCTGCAATAGATTCTGTAACCAGCTCTGCCACAGACCTGTCGAGGTTGACTAACCATCCAAAACGCCATTCGCCTGTCATTTCACTGAGAAGCAGTGACAGTGCAAAGATGCCAGTCCTTGCGGGGGATTTACCTCCCAGCCAGGTTCTGCTGATTACAGGGCTTCTGTGCCACCCTTGCTTCACATCCAAGAAAACAAAATCAGAGTAGAAACTTTAATCACACCGCCTGATTGGCAGAGGTTGAGGAGCGGAGTAGAAAGATTTCTGAAGTAAATGACATTATTAAGTTTAAAAAAAAGAAACAACGAAAGAATCCCATCAAGGATTTTCTTACAGCCAAAATCCCGAGCTTTACTTCAGTTTCCTTGCTTGAAGCAGTGCACAGGAGCTGTTCATCCTTCATAGGATAAAGTGCCTCACAATTCAAAATTAAGGTAATAATGTACCATTTAAGATTATGTACTTTGTACACAGAATCCACAGACTCTCTGCCAATTCATCTGGGGAAAAGTGAGCATGTTTTCATCTGTTATTAATAGTAAGTTTACTCAAAAGGACTTTGAGACCCCTAAGCAATGAGTAAATTGGTGCAAATTCTAAGAATTTCAAAACAAAAACTTTTTTTTTTAATCTGACAATTTAAAATGAATGATTTCACAGCAAACCTTGGAGCTTTTGTTTCAAAATGGTGATTAATTTACAGATTAATCTAAATTAAAAATGAAGATAAAATACAATAAGAAATATTATATTTTAAATCAAGGGAATTATTCCAGTTTAATCAGGGGACTGTAATTACACTATTTTACATGGTGAATAGAAACCATAAAGGTTGAATCCACTCAGCAAGTAAATATGCTTTTTGTAACTCTTTTATAAAGGATACAATATGATACTTCTCATATGAACAAGAAAAGAACTATTTTATCCCCAAAAAAGGGGTTCATTTTACTTTCACAATTCCCAAAAGAAATTCATAGAAAGAGGCAAACTTTGGTCTGAAATACAATGTCTTAAATTATATGGGCTAACCAAGCTCACAAAAAAATTTATCCTCAGGTCAAGATTAAAAACTACAATCAAATTAGTGCCTAAATCATACATCATCTCCATCTTTGGCTGCACAAATGATACCACATGGAAAACAAATTAAGGAAGGGGTAAGCCCTTACCCAGTTGTAAATGTAGGCATTTGAAATATACATTCCTAAACAGCAACAGTCCCTCTACGTCTGCAATGTCTCCCAGTAACGATGCAAAAGTGTATTATCCCCATCAAAAAATAGATATTGTTCATTTTCTTCTAAACGTTTTTCAATGAATATTGATGCGTTGAGAAGAGATTTTTATGAAGATCTCAATCATCAAAAAACTATTCTTAAAAGTCTGTTTTTATAAACATTTTTAAGAAGCATTATCAAATTCCCTCCAAGAACGTTGTTTCAAAACAAAGTACTATTTTAACTGTGAAAAAAATTCTTTAAAATTCATGTAACCATAGGAACAAGTAAAAAGTATAACATCACACTAGTCTCTTTAAAGATTTTTGTGTCATTTTAACAAAAAAAAAAAGAAAGAAAACAAAAGGCAGTACAGAAGTAGTGACTGTCAGAGGGGCATACCAGCACACTGTTTAAGGAAAATGCGGTCAAAACTTGGCGTATGGAAGACATTCTGATGGGTTAGCTAAATGCAGCTTAGATAACCAGATAATCATTAGATAATCATTTTCTTCATGAGCAAATTCCTCCAGGAATTCCAAAGTGAGTTCTCCACCCCATGGTCTGTACTTACTCACTACTTTTGCCTAAGAGTTTAGAAGAAACAAGAGGTGGCTGCATTTCAACTGCAAAGCAATTGTGGTGTTAGCAGGACACCCATCCCAGAGGCAGCCTGCTGGTTTTTGCCTTCCCCTGCTGGTTTTTGCCTTCCCCTGCTGGTTTTTGCCTTCCCAGAAGCAAGCTGTAACCTATTCAAGATTTTGTCAGTCTGGCCCTTCCTATGAAGGATAATACTCTCCAGCCCGATGCGTGGGTCCGTCTCCTCTTTCCAGCTCTTCTGTTCAGCAGGCCTGGTGAAGGAATTGGTAAAGGATTTTTGGCACCCTTTTGGAAAGGGTGCTATCAGAGCAGAGGCCTGCAGTTACTTTCATGGAGGAACTAAAGCGCAACATGCTCTCATCCTACATCTCTCCCAAAGAAACCTCTCACCTCAACAATCATTTTGACTGAGACGGATGATATTCCCCCTTGATTATACATGCTGCCTTTACAGTAACAGAGGAAGCTGAGGTATCACACTGCTGACACTAATCACATCAGAGAAGTGTACCTAGAAGGAGAATTGGAAATGGTCTGCATATAACCCATTTCTGTTTGAAAAGACAAATTCTGAGGTTCCACTTCTATCACACCAGTAAAGAATCGCTATGCAGATTTGTGCTGTGTTTCTAAGCAGAAGCTAAAGACCTCTAAATCTATCCCTCCAGCTGCCTGATGAGTCTATCTGGCAGGCCATAACATTTAAATGAATGCTTGGTAGTTTAATCTGTGCTTCACAGTAAACTTTCAGAGATGTAGTAACCAACGGATAACCCCAGGCACACGCAAACTTTTGGATAGTTTACCATTCTACTTAAATTAAACATTAATTTATTCAAGTCTTACAATTTAGGAAGGTTTCTTATTAAAAAGAGCAAACAATGAAAGTACAAATTGTACTGAGAAGTATTGATAAGATGGGGGCATTTTAAGTCCTGTCTCCCATTTAAATATGACTGTTTCGTGACTGAAGTCTGGAGTCTAGTTTTGTTCTGGAGAATAGGTTCAGTACCATACCCAGGTAATGCAAATGTCTACCAATACAAAAATGTATTACGAGTTTTCAGGAACACATGAATTTCACTGATGTGCATGGAATTATCAATTCTGCAAGCATGCTTGGGGTTTATGCCGATATACTTACTGGGGGGGGAATCATAACTGTAAAAACAATCATTCTTCATTTAAAAGTTTTACTTAATAATTCAGAAAATATGGACAATACTGTACACCTTAAATGATCAGACACACCACATCGTACAGTGGAAGACAAACGGGAACGAACGAGGAATTGCTGTGGGCTTGATACTCTGCACTGGCACATAGAACCTGGCTCAGCTCCCGCCTATACAACAGACCTTTGACGAGTTACTGAATCGCTCAGTGGGAGAGTAATTGGGGAATTGGCTGGCGGGAGCACAACAATTCCACTGGCAGGGGAGGCAGGGGGAATAATGGCAATTTAGCACTTCCTTTGCTCTATCAAGACAGAACTGAGATCATTGCAAAATTGTATAAAGGCCAGAAAGACACACTCGTATGCCCCATAATAGCCTGGTGGTTATGGCACTCAGGCAGCACGTGGAAGACGAAAGTTCAAGTAACGTCTGATTTGAGCCTTGAAACTTGAGCTTAGCTTATGCCACATCTCTAGTGAACATCTTAATAACGGGATTCTGGGTTATTCTGACTCTCCCAGCACCAGCATCCCATCTTGATATTGAGAAACAGTTTTGTTCCAGCAACACAGTACTACTCAATGTGAAAACACTAAGGTGAACCTTTTTTAATCAGCTCTGCTATTATGTGTTTGCCCGGTGTCTTTCCAAGGGCCCTCAGATGCTACCAGAGTACAAACAGAAAAATATGCCAAACTTCTCGGTAGCATTTTTAAAAATTAATTCTAAGGAACACTGAAAATGTAGACAGACCCTGAAAATGTAGACACAGTAGCTGTAATTAGGATGAGCCTATGTAGGATTTTCAAAATGAGCAAGTCAAAATCCTTTGGATATTGCACAAATTATATACAATTTAATGAGATCTGTGCTGGACCACATTAATTATCAGAGGGTACAGAACATGACATGAGAAGACTGCTACATGATTTTTAAGCCTCAGCATCTAAGACTCCTCAAAAACATAAGGCCTCCCATCAAGTTCTTTCTGTTTATTCAACAGTAACAGTCTTTTTTGGATTCAAAAACTGGTTTCAGGACTGGGTTTTAAATTTTGGGGTCCTTTCCCCATACTTTACAAGATTATTTCCCACAATGACATTTCATCTCTCAGAATTACAGCTCTCAATAAGGAATTCAAAATTAAACTCAGAGTTTGCTTTGTCTAATTCTTTGAAAAATACTGATTAAAGTCCTCAGTCCCCATACCTCTCAGAATACTTAGCATTATGGTGTCCTTAGCCATAAATAGACAGAAGTTGACCAAATCGTGCTTCCTACAGCTTCCTAGACCTCTTCAGAAAGAAAGGTGTGCCACCATCTTGTCATAAGATAGGCCAGCCACAGATGGTAGGGACATTTGCTTCAAAAGCACAGTGCTTCCCGAGGGAATACACAGGTTCCTAAGCGCTGAGTTTTTCAATCAGTAGCTGCCCAACATCAAACACATTTATTGTAAGCAGTGAATAAGCAGCACAAAATAATACTAATCCAATACATCTTATGCCACAATATGCCTTCAAGGCCAAGCCTAGCGAAGGACATAAATAGAAACTCTTGTCCTGTTTCATAAAAATGTGACATCTGACAATACCTCTTCGGAAAGAAATGTCCTGGAAGCAGGACTGCACAACAAGCTGTTGTGGGGTTTATTTTTGGTTTGGGCTTTTGGGGTTTGGTTGGGTTTTTTTTTTTTTAGAAAACTTGTAAGGTACGCAGTACTGCACATGCTGGAAAGCCCACCTTATAGGGAAGTTTTCTCCTTTTTTCTTTTCTTTGAAAAAAAATGGAAAATTGGATCATCCTTTTGAAGAAGCCTCACAATTTCGTAAGTAAAGAATTTACGCTCTGAGAAACCCTAACAATTTATCAGAAAACAAAGGCTGAGCGCGTACATGTGACTGCCTCATCTGTTCTAATGTTTTCTTTGTTTCCATAATTACACACCATTTTTCAAATAAAACAACGTGGCCTGTGCCTTTATATATTCTTAGATAAAAGCATAGTGTCTACTTCTGGGTACTATGCTACTTATTCCAGACAAACAGAATTCATTAGAGTTGTTTAAACAAAAAGAACGCAGAGATCTGTTTTTACCTACAGCTTAAAAAAAGCAAAAAGGGTGAAAATTTGCAGCCTTTTGTCACCATTTTTCAAATAAAACAACGTGGCCTGTGCCTTTATATATTCTTAGATAAAAGCATAGTGTCTACTTCTGGGTACTATGCTACTTATTCCAGACAAACAGAATTCATTAGAGTTGTTTAAACAAAAAGAACGCAGAGATCTGTTTTTACCTACAGCTTAAAAAAAGCAAAAAGGGTGAAAATTTGCAGCCTTTTGTCAGCCACCTAATTTTGAAGCAAAGTCAACTGTGAATTTTAAATGAAGGTGGCTCTGCTGCTAGTTGAAAATAATTTCACCATGTGACTGCTGATTACATTATTAAAATAAATACCTTGGAGAAAAGAAATCTTATCATATAAAATGTTTAACTTAATAAAAATATTCTGGAGTATTACGATAATGCAAGTGATATAAAAATACAGGATTTGGAGAAAAATTACAAGACGTGGTATCTTAATTTCTATAAAATGGATATTATATTGCATTATCTTTTGTTTAATTTTGACATGTCATAATGTTTGACAATGTAATATACAACTCAACGTTTTCACAGCAAGTGAAATTTGTGGAATTTTCCATGTCTTGATTTGAGGCGGGGCCTGGCCTGATACCTGGGTACTAGAAGGCTCATAAGGAGCAGGCAACAGCACAGAATTGCACCGCCGAGAACATCCTAGGGATAATTTAGACAGAACATAGAGGCTGTGCAAGTCAGGGATGTCTGGCAGGGCTGCCCATAATCCTTTTGTCATTATGTTCTGCCACCAGCCCCACAGCACGCACCTTTCGCCTGCTGCCCTGTTTATTAAACAAAGTTTCTGAAGCGATACTTAGAGCAGATGGTAACTACGATTCTCTGAACCTCCCGTTCCAGGAACGCTCTCAGCTGCAGAGTTAAAGAGCCTTAACACCAGCCCAAGCCACTCCACTTCAGCATCCTTGGCTCTGTACAAGGCCTGGTCTTTCCATCCCTCTCTCCCTCCCCTTATCCTCTTCTAACGCTACAAAACTCCCCAACAGGCTGGGGCGGGTATTGCTACTCCTGCGTTCCTCGACAGAAGAGCCAACGGTCCCCTTCCCCCACGCAGCTCCTGAGAGGATTCATCTCCAGACTCAGCCCCACCTTTTGTTTTACCCACACGACCCTGACAAAGACCAGAGCCTTCACGGGCATCTGCCCACCTCTACGAAAGGACAGGACAGAAGGAAAAATGTCATGTTTAATATAACAGCCAAACTTACTTTTCGTAACTGCCTCTATGTTGTTCTTGTTTCAACACGTTTGCAATTGATATCTGTGAAATATTTAAATCAAGATGTTTATAGAAACAAATACCAAAACAAGCTCTTTCCAAAACACAGAAATCAGTGCGAGAGGAATTTCTGCAAATAAACATACCATGTGGCCTCCTCTCATTACAACATCTGGAAAAAAACTCTTTTCCAAGCTCTTCTGAATTTCCTGATCTTTATTAAATATCCCCCTTCCTCCCTCCCCCACCTCCCCAGTCCTTAAAAATTCTATTTGCTAAATTTTCCTTTTCTTTGGTCTGACAAACATTAGTCAAGGTGGATTATAGATTACTTTTTTTCCTTCTTTTTTAAGAGACTTTCCTGCTGGCACTTGACTGATGTAATAATATCGTTGGTCTTAAAGCTTTAAGTCTCAGAAAATACTGTAGGAAAGGAACATCAACTTTCAAAAAGTTGCATTTAATAAATAAAAAAAAGGAAAGAAGGAACCCATTTGAAGGACTAAAATGAATGCTTAGATACAACCCACCTTCTGAGCAGCTACAAAGCTGGTGTCAATCAAACAAGAGTAGGTAGAATGGAAAAAAAAAATCCAGGATGTTAATGAAGACATATCTACTGCAATGAGAAAATACGGTAACCAGAATTACTGCTTAACTATGGATTGAACAAGTTTTCTCATGCTGACACTCTACTGAGGATTAAGGTGATAACGGGCATACCTGTTAAGTGAAGTCACTGCTGTAATGTACCATGCTGAAGCGTACAATGCCTTTCACTTTGATTTGCAGTTATTATCATTTAGTAGTAAATGGACCTTGGTAACCAGGTGGTTAATCTTTCCCTTTCATTACGATCTGTGTGATGTGACAAGAAGGAATGTTATCATAACTTAAAGACAACAAGTATTATGTGAAAGATAGTTGTTTGAAGGGCCTTGAGAAACTTCTTTATCCTAAAAAAAAAAAACCCCAAAGGTTCCTAAAAGCTGCTACACCTATATATTCATCACTCAAGATAGTAAAATATGCCACACAGCACATAGAAGGAGCCTTAGATGAGTTATAAGTAACAGAAAAAAATTAAGTTGATTATACTTTGCTTCAGTTTATACGTTATCAAGGATGATTTTGTGTGTCAGTCCAAGAACTTTAGCCAGCTATTAGACACAGTGAAATCTGAAACTTTCGTTCTCACAGTTTATAGTTTTAAACTCTGTTAAAAATGCACGTACAGCAATCAGGAATTCACTTAAATTTAGAATGTTTCAAACCATTCATTGTCATGTGACAGTCATTTGAATTGGGCTCAATTTTGAGTTCACTTATGCTGCTTTACTCTGGAACAATATTATTGTCAATGGTGTTAGCTCTGGTCTTCAAGTTTGGAAATCTGTCACTTATACGATCACACGCTGGCATGACTTGTAAAAGCATCCTGGTTTTCTGCATTGGTCATCTTCCTCATTATCACTGTTAGCCCTCAAAGGTACTGCTCTGATATTGGTACAGGAAAACCAAACAGGAATTAAGATTAAGAAAAGGCAAATATTTCTATTAGTATAAGGGCAAACCCAAGGCAGTATACTCCCACTTTATGGCTAAGCGTTGTTTTCCATTTTGCAGGTGAATATGAAAGATGCTTAAAAGTAACTCAGTGTTCTTAACTCTACAGAATCAGACAATTTCCCCTCAGAAGAAAAATAAAAGAATAACCTGTGGAAGTCTAAAATTAAGTTTGGCAATTTTTGGAACATGAGAAATTCTGGAGAACAGGGAAGAAAAGGGAAGGAGACGAAGAAAGCAACCAAAAAATGTTTTGGAATGGTAAACAAACAGAGAATGAACAAATAACAATTTGATGCAGGTTGACACGATCCCTCAGCAAAATCATGGAAAAGGAAGTGAAAAATAATTAAAGATTAATAATGTCAGCCAACATAGCTTTATAGTTCCATTCCTTGGTCAGACCTGTCTTTTCTTGATGGGAACACAGTATGGACAAGAAAATTTACTATATGTTGAGAAACGATAGCTACTGTGAAGAGCTTCACAACTTTCAGATAAAATTAGTGGGATATGTCACTGTAATTTCTACTAAACTTACAAAAAACTAATTAACTTATTCTTGGGAGTAGGTTTGGGGGGTGAACCTAACAAAAAAACCCCGAACTTATGAGTAATATATCATCCAGTATAAGCATTTAAATTTGAGTCCTTCACTAACCTAGCTGAGCAACTCTCCCAGTGTCACACGCTTCAGTCTTGACTGAATTCTTTCCTTTCCCTGTCAAAGTCTATCAACTTGGTCTCGTTACTGGGAGGCCTTTCAGTAGTGTCTCCGAGAGTACAGATGCAGTCCATTTTCTTTTTTTGGGTTGGGAAGATCTCTTCCCATTTTACCACACTGAGATTGATCTATGACTGATGAAATGAAGTCTTCTGAAATTTCAGTGGGTTTTTTTTTTTTATTATTCTGTTTACAAGACATCATCACTCCACGTCAAATATATGTGTAACACAGCATTCTGATGTCTCCCATACGGTTTCATAATTAGTCTACTCTACCAGAATTAGCAAAATATATTGCAGATTTCAAGCTGCTTAAGAATCTACTGTTGTCAGAAGTTAGGCTAACCTCTGACTACCTCCTTTTTGCTGGTCAATAGCGCTTATAAATTAAAATTGAAGCTGTATTTAACTGTTCTGTACAGCTCTGATGAGACTTCTGACTGCTCCGTTCTTCCATTCAGAGTTTTATTTTCTAAATTTGCTTTACTCTTTTCAGCACATCATTTAGAAATTATTCAAGAAAGTTTGGTAGAAGGCAGCAGCTTTCTTCAATGTCTGAATTCACGATAGCTACTGCTTAGCGTGAACTTCTGTATGACACATTTACAACTTGTACATCCTAGACCCACTACAAAGCACAGGTCCACGAGTCCTGTGCACTCACTACAGGGCGAGACCTTTCGAGAAAATGTTATGTCCATTCCAGTATTCGTTTAATAAACATGACATTAAAAAATAAGAAGGCCTTATCTCACAATGAGAAATTTGACAAATTCCATGCATCTCATTAATCAAGAGATAGTTAAGAGCATGTAATAAAAGGGGAAAAAGTCCGATACCTGGTGCTTCTTTAATCACAAAAAAAACAGGGCGAGACCTTTCGAGAAAATGTTATGTCCATTCCAGTATTCGTTTAATAAACATGACATTAAAAAATAAGAAGGCCTTATCTCACAATGAGAAATTTGACAAATTCCATGCATCTCATTAATCAAGAGATAGTTAAGAGCATGTAATAAAAGGGGAAAAAGTCCGATACCAGGTGCTTCTTTAATCACAAAAAACCAAGAAAAAATGAAAGCTGAGAGCTGGAGTGAGACAGGTTTCCCTAGAAATAAAACATTTCTTTTCTTTTTAAATTACCAGTTGGGAAAACTAGGCATTGGAACCATTTTCCTAGTGATGAGGGGGAATCTTCACCATTCCCAGTCCATACAAAGGAGAAGGAGAAGCCTGGCAGACTCTCACTCTGTTACACTCAGTCATCACAACTCTACCACCTACTTCTGCTTATCCATTAAATGTAAGGGACGTCTAACGACAACTTTATGCAATGCTACTCTCTATCGGGTTCAAGGTGGAACCTTGAGACCCAAGATTTACAGATGGCTCTAAAATACTGAGAGGCATACAGTTTGATAGCCAGACTAAGGTTGCAGGCGGGTACTGTTACAAGCTCCTTAACCAGAGTTCTGTCCATATGGGGAAGAAAAAGAAGAAAAAACACCAAATAAACCTTTCTTCTT
This sequence comes from Aptenodytes forsteri, assembly GCF_000699145.1. NCBI lineage: Eukaryota > Metazoa > Chordata > Aves > Sphenisciformes > Spheniscidae > Aptenodytes > Aptenodytes forsteri. The sequence goes on along the minus strand of NW_008794625.1, from coordinate 2,276,515 downwards.
TTTTTTTTTCCCCTTTCTTTTCTAAATGACTACAAATTGATTTGGGGCCCGGATCAGGATTATTACTGCTCTAATGCTGTTGAATATGTGCAGAATTGATTTAAAATGTTCCAAATGAACACAAGGATGGTAGGGGAAAAGAGGGCAGGAGAAAACTGATTTTGCAGGCAAGTTCCCCTTGCTTTCGGGGTGATGAAACAATCCTCTGGAAGACAGATATGTGCACAGGTATCATTATTCCCCTACAATAGGTCAGGCTCTTCAGTTGCTCCTGTTATTTTCACCCTTGTTCCTGATTCATATAAAATTACTTGGGAATACAAAAAAAAAATTCAGATTAAAATGATGCTCCTGGTTTTTTACATCAGCAGTAGGAGTGACCCTTCCATAAAACTTTTTTTGTAATCAGAATTTGATTCTTCTTTACCATATAATAAAACCAGCTATAGTAGCATTCTCCTAGCGTCACTATACCAGACCTAAAGTTCTGTCAAGATTTCCACTGTAAAAGCAATCGCTAGGGGTTTATATCTCAGCTCTTTTTCGGTCACATGGGGTTACAGTTGAAATAAAACTTGTCAGCCCGCGCCTGTTCCATATTAAAAATAAAAGGAAAAAATAAAAGGAAAAAAATAAAAGGAAAAATTAAAAGGAAAAAATAAAAAAGGGGGGGCTAGAATTAACTGGTGAAAATACTTTCTTACTGTAGAATCCTGAAAAGCATTTTCAGGTAGTTGTAATTATCTGAGTCACGACAAAACTCTAATGTTTAGCAGTTCTCTAAGTTCAGCAGAGATGCGTCTTCTGCACGTAATAAACTAGCAAACATTAAACAGCAACAGGTCCGAAACAAAACTCTGCGTTCTAACGTTCCTGATGTGCAGGTGTGTGTGGCTCTATGGCTCAAATCACGCAGCCAAAACCTGCCAGACCACCACAACCTTAACAGGTCTGGAAGTAAGAATCCAAATGTTTGAAAACGTGGGAAAAAACACAGATCTAAGCTCATTGCTAGGATAAATGTTTGTCTTTATATAGATATGCAGCAGAACACCCTTATCATTGAATCTGTTATTCTATCACACATTTACCCTAATTCAAAATTCCTTTGATACTAGGAATTGTTCTATATGGAAACAATTAAGCTACTAGCTAGAGCAATTTAAGGTAGTCCTGAGACTAATCTCAGCAACATCAAGGGCTACAAAGACTCGTCTTGCTCAAAAGTACGTTAGGTCTATCTGACATATTTGAAAAATCAGCCCGCAGCCTACTTTTATCGCAGCCTACTTCTATATGCCCAAAGAATCTCAAGGAAAGTAAAGAGTTAATTATTTGTGGCCAAGTCACTATACTGATAACTGTGTTTTATTAGTAGTAATAGAGTATGATCATTTGTGGTCCATGTAAATAGTTTTTTAACTGAAAGAAGGAATATTAGACAGGACACAAAGCTGCCCTATAGGCTTCTGAATCTTTGGTTTCCCCATACAGCTTCCAGAAATCGATAGAAACAACATGGAATGAACCAGTGAAGAGACCATTGTAAAGAGCACCATATTTAATTATTTCCCTCCCCCGCCCCCAGAACTCTAAGTGGCTAAATTAGGAGAGCTCTCACTGACAACAAGAAGGTATTTTACTCATAAAAGAGTCAAAGTTTCTCATATTTTACCCAGACAAAAGAAAGTTCAGCATGAGTCAAAATACAGTTTGTAATTAGTTAAGCTTTTTACTGACTTTAAAAATTGCCTAAATAATTAGATACCATCTACTGAGTAAATAATGGATTAAAAGGACTGCTTGTCTCCATATTTTATGAAAGCAATTATGATTGATCCACCCCTATCCTTAATACTCAAATATTTATTATGCCAGACCAAATTTTCAAAAGTACAGTTCCCTTCAGAACGTCTCCGATGCTTAAAAGTAAGCCAGCTCTTCAGGATAAGGTAGAAATAAGCAGCTCCAGCTGAGAATAGCAGCGCAGTTAATTCTCACAGTGCTGCATAAAGTCAGCCTCTCCGTGTTCGTGCTTAAATGGTCGGATGAACTCTTTGGCCTGCAAATGTCTTGGCATCTCAAGACACAAGCGGACTTTACTCCAAAAATAACATCCTTCTCTAAGTATTTGGACACTAATGCCGGTGAAGTCAGGTTACCATCTCCTAAATAAATATATTGGCAATCCAAAGCTACCAAAGAAAGAAAAGAAGAAAAAGATTTCAGTCTTGAAGAGGGTGCTAGGCTCTAATTGCCACCCAGCTATGAAGTGATCTTGGTGCCAGATCTTATGGCGTCCATATGTTTTCCCACTGTCAAGACAGTACAGTAATGCCAAACTTCTTTATAAAAAGTGCTTTGAGAACTACTGATGAGAAAGGCAATATAAAACCAAAATGTTTATTATTATTATTTGAAAGTAAATAGGGTCCCTTAAGGTACATTTGTTCTCTGTTCAGGAATTTTAAATTCTTGCTGTCTACTGCCAAATCTATGGCATCTGTTTTTTGTTTTGTTTATGAAGGAGGAGTAGGTATAAGAGGATTTAAAATGAGACCTTTTCCACAATAAATGACAGACACAGTACAGTGCCCGATTTATACATACCTAAACTTCTGACACCTCTAGATGCAGGAGACATAGGAGACTTGGCAGAAGGAACTACTTTTAAAAGAAGAGAAGCTGTTGGTCAGAAATCAGACTGCTTTGCTTCGGTTGCTGGAAGTCAGGTTCACAGCACCCTTTCAACTGAAGTCCTACTGCAGCAGAACGCGCCCCCTCGAAACATCAACGCTCCCCTGGAGTGCTGACATGTCTTCGCAACGGGCACCCGAAGAGGCAGCCAGCAATATATATACTTGTACGAGTTAAGCAGTGAGTGGTTTTTAGAGGGAGGATCAACCCTCTTGGACCAATTATCAGCACCATCTTACACAAGAACTCCATTGTACAACCACCTGCCTCTCCTAGAGCGCCGCCACAACCAACCACTGAATCTAGGTGCCTAAATCTAGACGGGAGGGGCCTGGTTTTCAAATGCGTTCAAAGCGCCCAAAACAAAGTTTCTTTATTTGATGGTGCTTCTTTATAGATCTTGACGATGGGTGAAGGTTTTGGCAAGAACAAGAACTGTTTCAAAACCATGCAACCAGCCAGCTTCTCTGCCTTCGCTGATATACCACAGCTGTAGTTCGACAGAATTTGGTTTGGGAGCCTAGTTCCAATCACCTTTGCATTAGAGTAAATTAGAAACAATTATAATGAAGTCAAAAGTACTATACAGATTTAAAATGACAGTAAGATGAGAATCCAGACATTTTGTCCATTTCTATAAGAGCAAAGAGGAAGGGGTGGACATAATTCCAGCATGAAAATGTAGAGAAAGTGTGGAAGGAAATAAAGAAGCATCAAAGAAACTGATGATTCCTGACTTCAGGAAATACGATATAAGGACTGAACAAAATCTAAAAGCCGGGGTGAAGAAAACCAACAGCTCTGTCCTATAATACTGCATGAAATGACCAGAGAAGTCAGCATAGCTTGATTGTTTATACAGCAAATCTACTGCTGAATGCTAAGCTCAGTGTAATTTGATCCCCAAAACAGAACATGATTCTACAATAGCAACATATGCATTTCAATTAACTCATCCATTTCTCTTCCTGAACCATTGTTCATAGGAAAGTGAAGATGCTGATATCCCCCAGCACATCTCCTCTATTTCATGAAGTGAAAAAAGTGACTGAATTCTTCCTGGATGATCCTCAGAATGCTCATGTCTTATAGGTGATGCTCATGTCTGCAAAACCTCCTAATTCTTTAAATTATGATTACTTAAAATATATCAAAAAGCAGAGCCATTCATTCTAGATCTTCTTAAATCACATAAGCATTTAGAGCTATGAAGCTGAAAATTTTAATTTAAACATCTCAGCAGGAAAATAATCTTAATTCCAAATGAGATTCCAAAAGATATCTCATTCATTTTCACAAGTATTTTCTTGCTAAGGGAAGAGACTATGTTCCTGGAGAATTTTCATTTAAATGCCTCCCTCCTTAGCTTTCTTTTCCTGCAGGGCACCTTCTTTTCACAGTTCAATAGTTATTAATAGGAATGAAAAATTGGGGCATTTAACAAGACAGCAATTAATGCCGCCTTCACAAAGCAAGGCCCCATGTATCATAACAAGTGACAGAAGTGACACAAGGGGCATGGAGATACTGCCTGGAGACAGCAAAATGACTGCTCCATTTTGAGTCAAAGCTTAAGGCTTCCATTACGCCTTGAAACTTTTGTCAAAACAAGAATGTGTGTGGCCTTGTGAATGTGGAAAGCTGCAAGTCTGCTCTGCCCAATTCTTGGCAAGGTCTCTATGCATATGACTTACAGTGATATTCCTCTGGCTCTCCCACATCCCAGGACAGCACCCTAACTAACAAGTTGTAAAGTATGAGTCAGTGTCTCCTCCTTACAAAATACATTTCAAGGGGAACTAAGCTGAAATGGAAACATCTCCACAAGATTTCCTCCGCTGCAAATACCTAGACCGGATCTTAGGACTTCACAGAGAAGACAAAGAAACATCTATATTTTTTTACATACAAAAAACCCCATGTTAAAATGGCACCACACTCAAAATGTTCCAGAGGTTTATGTATTCACTTGGGATTGGTAAAACATTAACGGTTTGAAAGGGAAGAACACACAAGGCGTTATGACCTCAGGGATCAGTGATTATACCACGTAACATGAAACATAACATCTTGCTTACGCGCAAAGGCTGCAGTGAATTAGGCAGCAGTTTATTTTTTACTTATTTTAAAGTGAAGTCTTCAGCTGTGCCTCAGCCAAGCCTTACGTGTATGTTTCTGTCTTCGAAGGAGGAGGGAGGACGAGAAAAGGAACAAGCAAGCAGAGAGATGAGAGTCAGGCAACAAAATATTTCTACCTGCATTTTTGTACTCATACCATTTTTCAAGGGTTAATCTTAGCAGCTAGAGACTAACTGCCTTATTTGTACGGTCTAAATAACTCTCTAGCTACCTCATTAATTGTAGTCAATTGATTGTGACAGCAAAAACGGATCAGAAACTGCATCTGTAAAATGGGTAATCATATAGAAAATTTTAGGGGAAACTGTCAAATAAATGCCCTTATAATTGCTGCAGGCAATTATTTTCAATTCTTTGTAACATTATCTCTATGTGAATCCCTTATCTCTCTAAAGACAGTGACTACCCATGGCTGTTGCATTTTCAACTTTCTCCAAAAGACTCCCCAGACCTTTCAAAATCAGGTCACAATTAAATGTGATTCTGGCCAAGACCGAGTGATCCATGTCAGGGTGATATAAAAGTGAGGAGCCTCCATATCAACTTCCAGACCCCACACAATGGGCTTTCTTAGTGGGTGATTCTTTCGCGTGCTGCTAAGACTGCACAGTCCCCAGAATAACTTGGGCTGGAGAGACGGCTGCGGCCTCGCCTTCCCGCCACACTGACCTGCGAAGCAGGCCCAGCACACCAAGATAATTTTCCTGCATCGTTCTCCCACACAAAATGCGTAAAAGACATCTCGTCGCCTTTAGAGCAAGAGCTTCCGTAAGAGTTTTGCACAGGCCCACACTCTCTCCGAACACAAACACACAGAGTTATGGCCGAAGGAATAATACCCAGGCTCCTACCACTTCTTCTCGCCTTTTCCAACAAAAGATCTAGGCTGACATTCCCTAGGCAACGCTATCGCGCTTACGGCCTTTGGACCACAGGCACAACCCCTCACAACAGCGAACCTGCCTATTTCACAGTCCCACTTCCAGTACGGAAGAGAGAGGCGATACATTTGATGGGTGGTACTCTGCATCGCACAGCCATCCTTCGCCATTCCTCTGATGACCGCAGACAGGACTACACCTCTCCCTACCAGTTGCTTGTGTGTATGTCCCATCTCTTAGGAATACTTTTGATTCCATTAAAGTTCAAGGAATTTAGCAAGTCTTTGAACTCTTCCCACTGCTTTTCCACCCTTTCAGCAGAAAAGAAAAAACACTCTCCACTCCCCAAGTTATAAATGGATTTATAAGAAAGAAAACTGTTGACTTGATGTGGTAAAAGTGCTCGGAGTTAGTAGCGGTCTTTTCCCTCAGGGGGAACGCACTCTTTCCTAAGCTCTCTCATTGAGAGCCTGCCCAACATACAACCATTCTTCAGAAAAAAAATTGTGTGTTTTCATTTAAAATGTTACCTTATGGTTTTTGGCAGCTTTCCTAGCTTCTGAGTTGCAAACACGTCACTTCTTTCACAGCAGAAGCTTCTCAGAGCTGGTTTTTGATGACTTTTTTGTGAGAAATCAACAGCACACCATGTCGCTGTAAATCTGGGACTAGAGCTTTGAGTCCATCTAAAATTACAAATAAAACAGAATTAGAGGATACAGCAATAACAAAATCCACAGACACGATTACCACATGTTTCCAGTTTGTAGGCCAGACAGAAGAGGATATAGAACACAGCATGAATACAGAGTACAGCTATGGCTGTCTCTGTCCCACGGCTGCGTTCTCTTCCCATGCTAAAGCCTTACTTACACCCGCAGAAATGAAAGGCCGAGTCTGTGTTCCATACGGCTGAAGTCTCCATATCTAAGGATTCAGACTAGCAATGGCACAACCTACTACTGCATTTCAACTGAGGAGAAACAGCACTACTGTTGTAGCAGAATCAATACCTCGGTCCTGTAACCTGAAAATACGCATTCCGAAGCTTCTATGACACTTGAAGAGATGGAGAGGAGAATAACAAGTGTAAATGGAAATACGCTGCTGCTGCTTTCTGTATGAAAAGCTGGAATACCAGCCACAGTACTTCACGAATGTTTCTCCTACTGAAAGGACTTTTTTTTGGTGGTGGTGGTTTTGGGTTGGGTTTTTTTGATTGGTTGGTTGGTTTCTTTTTTTTTTGAAAAGCAGTTTTCTCGTGGTTGTTTCATATTCTGTTTTCTGGGTAATAATGTAATAAAAACATGCTGAATACCTGGTTAAAACAGTGCACTCAGCCATCTGCAAACACAGATCATTACTGAAAAAGTCCTGGTGCACGTTCAAATATTATTAATGGCACCAACATACACCAGAGTTCCCGTTTCTCCAATGGTTAGAGGTAGATCTGAACTGTGGATGTGGAGGTTTTTGTTCTCCGAATAGAAATACAGGTTTTTTCCTAACCAACATAGAATTAAATGAAATGAAATGAAAACTAAAGAGATGAAGTGTTGAAATCCATAGAGCAGTAATTCTAGCTTTAGTCACTGACTTGTGAATAGGAATCACAGCAGTTATTGGGAATAAAGCCATATTTTTTGATTCAAATGTTTTCCAATTATGTTGTAGCTACGTTGTGCCCTGTAGAAAGGGACGTGCAAGCACATGGGAAAGAAGTCACAATTCTTAAGACAGCTGCCTTATAAATCAGAATGGCTTTTGAAGTGCTGTATGAAAGCGTATAAAAATTATATTTGTGTGAAAACAAGAACACATTGTTATTAGAGGGGAAACACTAGCACAGAAAGAAAAAAAACAAAATCACAGGGAAAAAAAAAATCACTAAAACTTTTTGCATTGGTCTAAGGCTTTAATTGAGAAATGGGAGTAGCTTTTATTAACTTATTTGCCATAATCTTTTGCTTCTTGTACCTGTTCCCCTTCTAAGATCTAAATGGAAACAAAGGACCTAAAATAGAAGAATATTCCCACCCCATTTAAGAGCATTCCCATCCAGTTTTGAAAAATGAAGTGATTTGTAAAGCTAACAGAAACAGTGGCTAATGCTAAACACCCAGGAGCTTGGTGCCGAAGGGAACTGCCCATCTCAGTTGTTACCAAAACACATCCTCCATGGGTCAGGGCAGGAGAAACAGCAGCAATTCACTTTCAGTGAAGAACTACAGGACCAGAGCATAGCTATATTCATGACACATTAAAAAAAAAAAAAAAAAAAAGAAAGCACGCTTCCTACTCTCTTTTATATGGCTTAGACTGTAAAAAAGGTTGCTTGGAAATAAATCTTGTGGCTTGCATTTACAACAGGTAGAATCTCTAGAGCAGACAATAGGTGATGTTTTTAAGAGTAGCTAAAAAGCAGGTTTCAAGGACACTACGGATAGACCGTAATGCCTAATGATACCAATAGCTGTCTTGAAGGAGTTCAAAAATACTCAAGTTAGATACCTGTGTTCAGGAGTGTGAAACATAGAACTTCTGAAAAGCCTGTTTGTATTTTTTTTTTTTTCAGTTGACTACTTATTTTGAAAATCTGGCCCCAAATTACTAAGAAACTCAGGTCCATTTAGAAACAAGTGGAGCATGATTCTTAGGAAGCTCAGTAGGCTTCTCATTCATTTTTTAAACCAAGACTTGAACTATAAAGTTATTCATACTCTTCCAAACCTGTATGCATTTATGCATTATTTCTTCATGGACGTGCTTCTACAGTACAAGTATTTTGAAGTATGAGCAGCCTTTCATATGTAAACATTTAAAATCTCATACAGTATTAAATAACTTAAAACCTGCATTTAAACAATATAGTAAGTGCAGTATTTATTTTTAAACTCATTTTAAAAAAAAAAAAATCTTTAAGTAAGTGCTATTTAGCCCCTTTTACTGGAGGTTCATGTATAAATCTAGAAAAATTCAATTCACTGGTATAGACTAATTTTGCATCTATAGCTGCGTAACAGCGTATTTTGCTGACTAACTTGTAATACTAATAAAGCGCAATAAGCTGTTTCTTTCCGATATTGACAATCCCAACCATTATTTAGTTGAAATCTTAGTACACTGTTCCGTTCACCTTCCATAGCTTAGTTTTTTAAAAGTGGATGATAAACAGTAAAATGTAACTTGTATTTCACATTGCATAAAATGGGGGAGGGAGGGAAGGAGAGGCGGGCAATAGCACATAAATTGTTCTACCTCTGGATAATTATTTTGAAAACACAGAAATCCCAAATGCGTAAGTCTTTCTCCTTGTCATGGTTTAACCCCAGCCAGCAACCAAGCCCCACCCAGCCGCTCACTCGCCACCCCGCCCCCGGTGGGATGGGGGAGAGAATCGGAAGGGTAAAAG